>NW_027175195.1:900000-1137718 GCF_028021215.1 Eschrichtius robustus
TTTGAAACCCTTGTTTTATGCATCACCCCACCTCACCATTCCCGTTAAGCAGCCATAGTGTGTTTTCTAAACGTGTGACTCTGTTCTGTTTTGTAATTCAGTTCAAGTGTAGCGGTTTTTACATTCCCTCTATAAGTGATAGCTTATGATAAGTGTCTTTTTCTGTGTGACTTATTTCACTTAGAATCGTCGTACCTAACTCCACTCATCTTGCTTCTACTAGCCTTATGACATTGATTTCATGTCTGAGTGATATTCCATTGTACATAAGGACCACAACTTCTTTATCCATTTTTCTCTTTCCTGGGATATTTAAGGTGTCATGAAGTGGAGGTTCTTGTCAACAGAGCAGCCCTAAACTTTGGGGTGCCTGTGTCTTGCTGATTTTTAGTTTTCCCAATTTCTACGCCCATGAGTGAACGTGCCCTTTGCTCCATAAGCTGTGTTTTTTCGATGTTTCAGGACACACCGTACACTTCTCCAGTGTGGCTGTTGGCAATTTACATCCCGCCCATCAGCGTAGCAAGGCTGCCATTTCTCCATGGCCTGTCCTGCATTTCTGGTTTTGACACTTTTTGCAGCATGGCCCTTTTGACCGATGGGAAGCGAGACTTCTTTGTAGCGCTGATTTGCCATTCCAGGTTGCTTGGTTGGCCAAAAAGGGCGTATGCGTTTTTTCCTGAATATATTTAGGAAAAAACGCATACGCCCTTTTTGGCCAAGGGCATCACTGTCGACGTTTTCCCACTTTTCATGTGTTTTAAAGGCGATTCGAATCTACCTCCTGAAACCTGTTTCCTGCAATTCTGCCTTGCTTTCAAATCCTCTTCGTTGCCTTCCCTCAATATATCTGTGGATGAGAGTTATCATTTATAACTCTGCGGGTTTGTGAATTGCAGTGTCCCTGAGCTCCATTTTTCAACTCGCTTTTTTGGGAGCTGGCCGCAAAAGCGCGGGATTGCCTCAGGCCCTATTCTGGTTACTGGCGGCAGGCTGAGCCTGTGGTTAATTCTTCTTCCTGATGGGAAAATAGAGTGACCTGGGCCTGTCCCAACACCTAGATCTAGTCCCTCATTGGTTGCCCCTCTTCCCGTACAACCTCAGGACAAATTGCAACCTGTAGGGAACAGGAGCTTAAAGGTGCTGATTCTCCAAGTAGGGAGATTGCTAGTAAAGTAGCTGGAAAGGCGAACCCTAGCACAAGGAGATGAGAAATGGGGTGCGTTTTAGAAAACTTTCAAAATCACACGGTGTACCATCTTCTGGGTTTCTCATGCATGTTTTCGATGTAGGAAGATGCCCTTGAACCTGGAGATTTGGGACCCATGGGATGGGTACCACGCAGTATTACTTTAAAGCTTCTGAGTTTGCTCACCCAACCTCACCCAACCTCTAAGCCCCAAGAGTGTCCACCCTTATGTCTCATCCAGGTGTGGGTCTAGATATGGTCAATCCAGGTTGCATCACAGCCCCTGAACGAATTGTGAAAGAATTTCTCTCTCTTTCACTGTCTTTGTTTTAAGGGTTTTTAAAAGTAATTTATTTTTATAATGGGGTTTAGCTGCTTTTCACGGCTGTGTTTATGCGGCTTTACACCCACTTGACTCACTTCCAGACAGATATCAATACATAGGTTTTAAGATTCTTACTAGTCACATATATTCTTGTGCGGTGAATAGGGGGTGTTGAGTCCAGTTCACTGAGCAAGGAGTAGGTCTTGTCTATTACATATTGGGTGTATGGAACGGTATCTGAGCGAATTTGAAACCCTTGTTTTATGCATCAACCCACCTCACCTTTCCCGTTAAGCAGCCATAGTGTGTTTTCTAAACGTGTGACTCTGTTCTGTTTTGTAATTCAGTTCAGGTGTAGCGGTTTTTACATTCCCTCTATAAGTGATAGCTTATGATAAGTGTCTTTTTCTGTGTCACTTATTTCACTTAGAATCGTCGTACCTAAGTCCACTCATCTTGCTTCTACTAGCCTTATGACATTGATTTCATGTCTGAGTGATATTCCTTTGTACATAAGGACCACAACTTCTTTATCCATTTTTCTCTTTCCTGGGATATTTAAGGTGTCATGAAGTGGAGGTTCTTGTCAACATAGCAGCCCTAAACATTGGGGTGCCTGTGTCTTGCTGATTTTTAGTTTTCCCAATTTATACGCCCATGAGTGGACGTGCCCTATGCTCCCTAAGCTGTGTTTTTTCGATGTTTCAGGACACACCGTACACTTCTCCAGAGTGGCTTTTGGCAATTTACATCCCGCCCATCAGCGTAGCAAGGCTGCCATTTCTCCATGGCCTGTACTGCATTTCTGGTTTTGACACTTTTTGCAGCATGGCCCTTTTGACCGATGGGAAGCGAGACTTCTTTGTAGCGCTGATTTGCCTTTCCAGGTTGCTTGGTTGGCCAAAAAGGGCGTATGCGTTTTTTCCTGAATATATTCAGGTAAAAACGCATACGCCCTTTTTGGCCAAGGGCATCATTGTCGACGTTTTGCCGCTTTTCATGTGCTTTAAAGGCGATTCGAATCTACCTCCTGAAATCTGCTTCCTGCAATTCTGCCTTGCTTTCAAATCCTCTTCTTTGCCTTCCCTCAATATATCTGTGGATGAGAGTTATCATTTATAACTCTGCGGGTTTGTGAATTGCAGTGTCCCTGAGCTCCATTTTTCAACTCGCTTTTTTGGGAGCTGGCCACAAAAGCGCTGTATTGCCTCAGGCCCTATTCTGGTTCCTGGCGGTAGGCTGAGCCTGTGGTTAATTCTTCTTCCTGATGGGAAAATAGAGTGACCTGTGCCTCTACCAACACCTAGATCTAGTCTCTCATTGGTTGCCCCTCTTCCCGTTCATCCTCAGGACAAATTGCAACCTGTAGGGAACAGGAGGTTAAAGGTGCTGATTCTCCAAGTAGGGAGATTGCTAGTAAAGTAGCTGGAAATGCGAACCCGAGCACAAGGAGATGAGAAATGGGGTGCGTTTTAGAAACCTTTCAAAATCACACGGTGTATGATCTTCTGGGTTTCTCATGCATGTTTTCGATGTAGGAAGATGCCCTTGAACCTGGAGATTTGGGACCCATGGGATGGGTACCACACACTATTACTTTAAAGGGTCTGTGTTTGCTCACCCACCCTCACCCAACCTCTAAGCCCAAAGAGTGTCCCCCCTTATGTCTCATCCAGGTGTGGGTCTAGATATGGTCCATCCAGGTTGCATCACAGCCCCTGAACGAATTTTGTAGGAATTTCTCTCTCTTTCACTGTCTTTGTTTTACGGGTTTTTAAAAGTAATTTATTTTTATAATGGGGTTTAGCTGCTTTTCACGGCTGTGTTTATGCGGCTTTACACCCACTTGGCTCACTTCCAGACAGATATCAATACATAGGTTTTACGATTATTACTAGTCAGATATATTCTTGTGCGGTGAATAGGGGGTGTTGAGTCCACTTCACTGAGCAAGGAGTAGGTCTTGTCTATTACATATTGTGTGTATGGAACGGTATCTGAGCGAATTTGAAACCCTTGTTTTATGCATCACCCCACCTCACCTTTCCCGTTAAGCAGCTATAGTGTGTTTTCTAAACGTGTGACTCTGTTCTGTTTTGTAATTCAGTTCAAGTGTAGCGGTTTTTACATTCCCTCTATAAGTGATAGCTTATGATTAGTGTCTTTTTCTGTGTGACTTATTTCACTTAGAATCGTCATACCTAAATCCACTCATCTTGCTTCTACTAGCCTTATGACATTGATTTCATGTCTGAGTGATATTCCATTGTACATAAGGACCACAACTTCTTTATCCATTTTTCTCTTTCCTGGGATATTTAAGGTGTCATGAAGTGGAGGTTCTTGTCAACAGAGCAGCCCTAAACTTTGGGGTGCCTGTGTCTTGCTGATTTTTAGTTTTCCCAATTTCTACGCCCATGAGTGAACGTGCCCTTTGCTCCATAAGCTGTGTTTTTTCGATGTTTCAGGACACACCGTACACTTCTCCAGTGTGGCTGTTGGCAATTTACATCCGGCCCATCAGCGTAGCAAGGCTGCCATTTCTCCATGGCCTGTCCTGCATTTCTGGTTTTGACACTTTTTGCAGCATGGCCCTTTTGACCGATGGGAAGCGAGACTTCTTTGTAGCGCTGATTTGCCATTCCAGGTTGCTTGGTTGGCCAAAAAGGGCGTATGCGTTTTTTCCTGAATATATTTAGGAAAAAACGCATACGCCCTTTTTGGCCAAGGGCATCACTGTCGACGTTTTCCCACTTTTCATGTGTTTTAAAGGCGATTCGAATCTACCTCCTGAAACCTGTTTCCTGCAATTCTGCCTTGCTTTCAAATCCTCTTCGTTGCCTTCCCTCAATATATCTGTGGATGAGAGTTATCATTTATAACTCTGCGGGTTTGTGAATTGCAGTGTCCCTGAGCTCCATTTTTCAACTCGCTTTTTTGGGAGCTGGCCGCAAAAGCGCGGGATTGCCTCAGGCCCTATTCTGGTTACTGGCGGCAGGCTGAGCCTGTGGTTAATTCTTCTTCCTGATGGGAAAATAGAGTGACCTGGGCCTGTCCCAACACCTAGATCTAGTCCCTCATTGGTTGCCCCTCTTCCCGTACAACCTCAGGACAAATTGCAACCTGTAGGGAACAGGAGCTTAAAGGTGCTGATTCTCCAAGTAGGGAGATTGCTAGTAAAGTAGCTGGAAAGGCGAACCCTAGCACAAGGAGATGAGAAATGGGGTGCGTTTTAGAAAACTTTCAAAATCACACGGTGTACCATCTTCTGGGTTTCTCATGCATGTTTTCGATGTAGGAAGATGCCCTTGAACCTGGAGATTTGGGACCCATGGGATGGGTACCACGCAGTATTACTTTAAAGCTTCTGAGTTTGCTCACCCAACCTCACCCAACCTCTAAGCCCCAAGAGTGTCCACCCTTATGTCTCATCCAGGTGTGGGTCTAGATATGGTCAATCCAGGTTGCATCACAGCCCCTGAACGAATTGTGTAAGAATTTCTCTCTCTTTCACTGTCTTTGTTTTAAGGGTTTTTAAAAGTAATTTATTTTTATAATGGGGTTTAGCTGCTTTTCACGGCTGTGTTTATGCGGCTTTACACCCACTTGACTCACTTCCAGACAGATATCAATACATAGGTTTTAAGATTCTTACTAGTCACATATATTCTTGTGCGGTGAATAGGGGGTGTTGAGTCCAGTTCACTGAGCAAGGAGTAGGTCTTGTCTATTACATATTGGGTGTATGGAACGGTATCTGAGCGAATTTGAAACCCTTGTTTTATGCATCAACCCACCTCACCTTTCCCGTTAAGCAGCCATAGTGTGTTTTCTAAACGTGTGACTCTGTTCTGTTTTGTAATTCAGTTCAGGTGTAGCGGTTTTTACATTCCCTCTATAAGTGATAGCTTATGATAAGTGTCTTTTTCTGTGTCACTTATTTCACTTAGAATCGTCGTACCTAAGTCCACTCATCTTGCTTCTACTAGCCTTATGACATTGATTTCATGTCTGAGTGATATTCCTTTGTACATAAGGACCACAACTTCTTTATCCATTTTTCTCTTTCCTGGGATATTTAAGGTGTCATGAAGTGGAGGTTCTTGTCAACATAGCAGCCCTAAACATTGGGGTGCCTGTGTCTTGCTGATTTTTAGTTTTCCCAATTTATACGCCCATGAGTGGACGTGCCCTATGCTCCCTAAGCTGTGTTTTTTCGATGTTTCAGGACACACCGTACACTTCTCCAGAGTGGCTTTTGGCAATTTACATCCCGCCCATCAGCGTAGCAAGGCTGCCATTTCTCCATGGCCTGTACTGCATTTCTTCTTTTGACACTTTTTGCAGCATGGCCCTTTTGACCGATGGGAAGCGAGACTTCTTTGTAGCGCTGATTTGCCTTTCCAGGTTGCTTGGTTGGCCAAAAAGGGCGTATGCGTTTTTTCCTGAATATATTCAGGAAAAAACGCATACGCCCTTTTTGGCCAAGGGCATCATTGTCGATGTTTTGCCGCTTTTCATGTGCTTTAAAGGCGATTCGAATCTACCTCCTGAAAACTGCTTCCTGCAATTCTGCCTTGCTTTCAAATCCTCTTCGTTGCCTTCCCTCAATATATCTGTGGATGAGAGTTATCATTTATAACTCTGCGGGTTTGTGAATTGCAGTGTCCCTGAGCTCCATTTTTCAACTCGCTTTTTTGGGAGCTGGCCACAAAAGCGCTGTATTGCCTCAGGCCCTATTCTGGTTCCTGGCGGCAGGCTGAGCCTGTGGTTAATTCTTCTTCCTGATGGGAAAATAGAGTGACCTGTGCCTCTACCAACACCTAGATCTAGTCTCTCATTGGTTGCCCCTCTTCCCGTTCATCCTCAGGACAAATTGCAACCTGTAGGGAACAGGAGCTTAAAGGTGCTGATTCTCCAAGTAGGGTGATTGCTAGTAAACTAGCTGGAAAGGCGAACCCTAGCACAAGGAGATGATAAATGGGGTGCGTTTTAGAAACCTTTCAAAATCACACGGTGTACCATCTTCTGGGTTTCTCATGCATGTTTTCGATGTAGGAAGATGCCCTTTAACCTAGAGATTTGGGACCCATGGGATGGGTACCACGCAGTATTACTTTAAAGGGTCTGCGTTTGCTCACCCAACCTCACCCAACCTCTCAGCCCCAAGAGTGTCCACCCTTATGTCTCATCCAGGTGTGGGTCTAGATATGGTCAATCCAGGTTGCATCACAGCCCCTGAACGAATTTTGTAAGAATTTCTTTCTCTTTCACTGTCTTTGTTTTACGGGTTTTTAAAAGTAATTTATTTTTATAATGGGGTTTAGCTGCTTTTCACGGCTGTGTTTATGCGGCTTTACACCCACTTGACTCACTTCCAGACAGATATCAATACATAGGTTTTAAGATTCTTACTAGTCACATATATTCTTGTGCGGTGAATAGGGGGTGTTGAGTCCAGTTCACTGAGCAAGGAGTAGGTCTTGTCTATTACATATTGGGTGTATGGAACGGTATCTGAGCGAATTTGAAACCCTTGTTTTATGCATCACCCCACCTCACCATTCCCGTTAAGCAGCCATAGTGTGTTTTCTAAACGTGTGACTCTGTTCTGTTTTGTAATTCAGTTCAAGTGTAGCGGTTTTTACATTCCCTCTATAAGTGATAGCTTATGATAAGTGTCTTTTTCTGTGTGACTTATTTCACTTAGAATCGTCGTACCTAACTCCACACATCTTGCTTCTACTAGCCTTATGACATTGATTTCATGTCTGAGTGATATTCCATTGTACATAAGGACCACAACTTGTTTATCCATTTTTCTCTTTCCTGGGATATTTAAGGTGTCATGAAGTGGAGGTTCTTGTCAACAGAGCAGCCCTAAACTTTCCGGTGCCTGTGTCTTGCTGATTTTTAGTTTTTCCAATTTATACGCCCATGAGTGGACGTGCCCTATGCTCCCTAAGCTGTTTTTTTTCGATGTTTCAGGACACAACGTACACTTCTCCAGAGTGGTTGTTGGCAATTTACATCCCGCCCATCAGTGTAGCAAGGCTGCCATTTCTCCATGGCCTGTCCTGCATTTCTGCTTTTGACACTTTTTGCAGCATGGCCCTTTTCACCGATGGGAAGCGAGACTTCTTTGTAGCGCTGATTTGCCTTTCCAGGTTGCTTGGTTGGCCAAAAAGGGCGTATGCGTTTTTTCCTGAATATATTCAGGAAAAAACGCATACGCCCTTTTTGGCCAAGGGCATCATTGTCGACGTTTTGCCGCTTTTCATGTGCTTTAAAGGCGATTCGTATCTACCTCCTGAAATCTGTTTCCTGCAATTCTGCCTTGCTTTCAAATCCTCTTCGTTGCCTTCCCTCAATATATCTGTGGATGAGAGTTATCATTTATAACTCTGCGGGTTTGTGAATTGCAGTTTCCCTGAGGTCCATTTTTCAACTGTCTTTTTTGGGAGCTGGCCTCAAAAGCGCGGGATTGCCTCAGGCCCTATTCTGCTTCTGGGCGGCAGGCTGAGCCTGTGGTTAATTCTTCTTCCTGTTGGGAAAATAGAGTGACCTGTGCCTGTCCCAACACCTAGATCTAGTCTCTCATTGGTTGCCCCTCTTCCCGTTCGTCCTCAGGACAAATTGCAACCTGTAGGGAACAGGAGGTTAAAGGTGCTGATTCTCCAAGTAGGGAGATTGCTAGTAAAGTAGCTGGAATGGCGAAACCGAGCACAAGGAGATGAGAAATGAGGTGCGTTTTAGAAACCTTTCAAAATCACACGGTGTACCATCTTCTGGGTTTCTCATGCATGTTTTCGATGTAGGAAGATGCCCTTGAACCAGGAGATTTGGGACCCATGGGATGGGTACCATGCAGTTTTACTTTAAAGGGTCTGCGTTTGCTCACCCAACCTCACCCAACCTCTCAGCCCCAAGAGTGTCCACCCTTATGTCTCATCCAGGTGTGGGTGTAGATATGGTCAATCCAGGTTGCATCACAGCCTCTGAACGAATTTTGTAAGAATTTCTCTCTCTTTCACTGTCTTTGTTTTACGGGTTTTTAAAAGTAATTTATTTTTATAATGGGGTTTAGCTGCTTTTCATGGCTGTGTTTATGCGGCTTTACACCCACTTGACTCACTTCCAGACAGATATCAATACATAGGTTTTAAGATTCTTACTAGTCACATATATTCTTGTGTGGTGAATAGGGGGTGTTGAGTCCAGTTCACTGAGCAAGGAGTAGGTCTTGTCTATTACATATTGGGTGTATGGAACGGTATCTGAGCGAATTTGAAACCCTTGTTTTATGCATCACCCCACCTCACCATTCCCGTTAAGCAGCCATAGTGTGTTTTCTAAACGTGTGACTCTGTTCTGTTTTGTAATTCAGTTCAAGTGTAGCGGTTTTTACATTCCCTCTATAAGTGATAGCTTATGATAAGTGTCTTTTTCTGTGTGACTTATTTCACTTAGAATCGTCGTACCTAACTCCACTCATCTTGCTTCTACTAGCCTTATGACATTGATTTCATGTCTGAGTGATATTCCATTGTACATAAGGACCACAACTTCTTTATCCATTTTTCTCTTTCCTGGGATATTTAAGGTGTCATGAAGTGGAGGTTCTTGTCAACAGAGCAGCCCTAAACTTTCCGGTGCCTGTGTCTTGCTGATTTTTAGTTTTTCCAATTTATACGCCCATGAGTGGACGTGCCCTATGCTCCCTAAGCTGTGTTTTTTCGATGTTTCAGGACACAACGTACACTTCTCCAGAGTGGCTGTTGGCAATTTACATCCCGCCCATCAGTGTAGCAAGGCTGCCATTTCTCCATGGCCTGTCCTGCATTTCTGGTTTTGACACTTTTTGCAGCATGGCCCTTTTCACCGATGGGAAGCGAGACTTCTTTGTAGCGCTGATTTGCCTTTCCAGGTTGCTTGGTTGGCCAAAAAGGGCGTATGCGTTTTTTCCTGAATATATTCAGGAAAAAACGCATACGCCCTTTTTGGCCAAGGGCATCATTGTCGACGTTTTGCCGCTTTTCATGTGCTTTAAAGGCGATTCGTATCTACCTCCTGAAATCTGTTTCCTGCAATTCTGCCTTGCTTTCAAATCCTCTTCGTTGCCTTCCCTCAATATATCTGTGGATGAGAGTTATCATTTATAACTCTGCGTGTTTGTGAATTGCAGTTTCCCTGAGCTCCATTTTTCAAATGTCTTTTTTGGGAGCTGGCCGCAAAAGCGCGGGATTGCCTCAGGCCCTATTCTGCTTCTGGGCGGCAGGCTGAGCCTGTGGTTAATTCTTCTTCCTGTTGGGAAAATAGAGTGACCTGTGCCTGTCCCAACACCTAGATCTAGTCTCTCATTGGTTGCCCCTCTTCCCGTTCGTCCTCAGGACAAATTGCAACCTCTAGGGAACAGGAGGTTAAAGGTGCTGATTCTCCAAGTAGGGAGATTGCTAGTAAAGTAGCTGGAATGGCGAAACCGAGCACAAGGAGATGAGAAATGAGGTGCGTTTTAGAAACCTTTCAAAATCACACGGTGTACCATCTTCTGGGTTTCTCATGCATGTTTTCGATGTAGGAAGATGCCCTTGAACCTGGAGATTTGGGACCCATGGGATGGGTACCACGCAGTATTACTTTAAAGGGTCTGCGTTTGCTCACCCAACCTCACCCAACCTCTCAGCCCCAAGAATGTCCACCCTTATGTCTCATCCAGGTGTGGGTGTAGATATGGTCAATCCAGGTTGCATCACAGCCTCTGAACGAATTTTGTAAGAATTTCTCTCTCTTTCACTGTCTTTGTTTTACGGGTTTTTAAAAGTAATTTATTTTTATAATGGGGTTTAGCTGCTTTTCATGGTTGTGTTTATGCGGCTTTACACCCACTTGACTCACTTCCAGACAGATATCAATACATAGGTTTTAAGATTCTTACTAGTCACATATATTCTTGTGCGGGGAATAGGGGGTGTTGAGTCCAGTTCACTGAGCAAGGAGTAGGTCTTGTCTATTACATATTGGGTGTATGGAACGGTATCTGAGCGAATTTGAAACCCTTGTTTTATGCATCACCCCACCTCACCATTCCCGTTAAGCAGCCATAGTGTGTTTTCTAAACGTGTGACTCTGTTCTGTTTTGTAATTCAGTTCAAGTGTAGCGGTTTTTACATTCCCTCTATAAGTGATAGCTTATGATAAGTGTCTTTTTCTGTGTGACTTATTTCACTTAGAATCGTCGTACCTAACTCGACTCATCTTGCTTCTACTAGCCTTATGACATTGATTTCATGTCTGAGTGATATTCCATTGTACATAAGGACCACAACTTCTTTATCCATTTTTCTCTTTCCTGGGATATTTAAGGTGTCATGAAGTGGAGGTTCTTGTCAACAGAGCAGCCCTAAACTTTCCGGTGCCTGTGTCTTGCTGATTTTTAGTTTTTCCAATTTATACGCCCATGAGTGGACGTGCCCTATGCTCCCTAAGCTGTTTTTTTTCGATGTTTCAGGACACAACGTACACTTCTCCAGAGTGGTTGTTGGCAATTTACATCCCGCCCATCAGTGTAGCAAGGCTGCCATTTCTCCATGGCCTGTCCTGCATTTCTGGTTTTGACACTTATTGCAGCATGGCCCTTTTCACCGATGGGAAGCGAGACTTCTTTGTAGCGCTGATTTGCCTTTCCAGGTTGCTTGGTTGGCCAAAAAGGGCGTATGCGTTTTTTCCTGAATATATTCAGGAAAAAACGCATACGCCCTTTTTGGCCAAGGGCATCATTGTCGAAGTTTTGCCGCTTTTCATGTGCTTTAAAGGCGATTCGTATCTACCTCCTGAAATCTGTTTCCTGCAATTCTGCCTTGCTTTCAAATCCTCTTCGTTGCCTTCCCTCAATATATCTGTGGATGAGAGTTATCATTTATAACTCTGCGGGTTTGTGAATTGCAGTTTCCCTGAGCTCCATTTTTCAAATGTCTTTTTTGGGAGCTGGCCGCAAAAGCGCGGGATTGCCTCAGGCCCTATTCTGCTTCTGGGCGGCAGGTTGAGCCTGTGGTTAATTCTTCTTCCTGTTGGGAAAATAGAGTGACCTGTGCCTGTCCCAACACCTAGATCTAGTCTCTCATTGGTTGCCCCTCTTCCGGTTCGTCCTCAGGACAAATTGCAACCTGTAGGGAACAGGAGGTTAAAGGTGCTGATTCTCCAAGTAGGGAGATTGCTAGTAAAGTAGCTGGAATGGCGAAACCGAGCACAAGGAGATGAGAAATGAGGTGCGTTTTAGAAACCTTTCAAAATCACACGGTGTACCATCTTCTGGGTTTCTCATGCATGTTTTCGATGTAGGAAGATGCCCTTGAACCTGGAGATTTGGGACCCATGGGATGGGTACCACGCAGTATTACTTTAAAGGGTCTGCGTTTGCTCACCCAACCACACCCAACCTCTCAGCCCCAAGAGTGTCCACCCTTATGTCTCATCCAGCTGTGGGTCTTGATATGGTCAATCCAGGTTGCATCACAGCCTCTGAACGAATTTTGTAATAATTTCTCTCTCTTTCACTGTCTTTGTTTTACGGGTTTTTAAAAGTAATTTATTTTTATAATGGGGTTTAGCTGCTTTTCATGGTTGTGTTTATGCGGCTTTACACCCACTTGACTCACTTCCAGACAGATATCAATACATAGGTTTTAAGATTCTTACTAGTCACATATATTCTTGTGCGGGGAATAGGGGGTGTTGAGTCCAGTTCACTGAGCAAGGAGTAGGTCTTGTCTATTACATATTGGGTGTATGGAACGGTATCTGAGCGAATTTGAAACCCTTGTTTTATGCATCACCCCACCTCACCATTCCCGTTAAGCAGCCATAGTGTGTTTTCTAAACGTGTGACTCTGTTCTGTTTTGTAATTCAGTTCAAGTGTAGCGGTTTTTACATTCCCTCTATAAGTGATAGCTTATGATAAGTGTCTTTTTCTGTGTGACTTATTTCACTTAGAATCGTCGTACCTAACTCCACTCATCTTGCTTCTACTAGCCTTATGACATTGATTTCATGTCTGAGTGATATTCCATTGTACATAAGGACCACAACTTCTTTATCCATTTTTCTCTTTCCTGGGATATTTAAGGTGTCATGAAGTGGAGGTTCTTGTCAACAGAGCAGCCCTAAACTTTCCGGTGCCTGTGTCTTGCTGATTTTTAGTTTTTCCAATTTATACGCCCATGAGTGGACGTGCCCTATGCTCCCTAAGCTGTTTTTTTTCGATGTTTCAGGACACAACGTACACTTCTCCAGAGTGGTTGTTGACAATTTACATCCAGCCCATCAGTGTAGCAAGGCTGCCATTTCTCCATGGCCTGTCCTGCATTTCTGGTTTTGACACTTTTTGCAGCATGGCCCTTTTCACCGATGGGAAGCGAGACTTCTTTGTAGCGCTGATTTGCCTTTCCAGGTTGCTTGGTTGGCCAAAAAGGGCGTATGCGTTTTTTCCTGAATATATTCAGGAAAAAACGCATACGCCCTTTTTGGCCAAGGGCATCATTGTCGACGTTTTGCCGCTTTTCATGTGCTTTAAAGGCGATTCGTATCTACCTCCTGAAATCTGTTTCCTGCAATTCTGCCTTGCTTTCAAATCCTCTTCGTTACCTTCCCTCAATATATCTGTGGATGAGAGTTATCATTTATAACTCTGCGGGTTTGTGAATTGCAGTTTCCCTGAGGTCCATTTTTCAACTGTCTTTTTTGGGAGCTGGCCTCAAAAGCGCGGGATTGCCTCAGGCCCTATTCTGCTTCTGGGCGGCAGGCTGAGCCTGTGGTTAATTCTTCTTCCTGTTGGGAAAATAGAGTGACCTGTGCCTGTCCCAACACCTAGATCTAGTCTCTCATTGGTTGCCCCTCTTCCCGTTCGTCCTCAGGACAAATTGCAACCTGTAGGGAACAGGAGGTTAAAGGTGCTGATTCTCCAAGTAGGGAGATTGCTAGTAAAGTAGCTGGAATGGCGAAACCGAGCACAAGGAGATGAGAAATGAGGTGCGTTTTAGAAACCTTTCAAAATCACACGGTGTACCATCTTCTGGGTTTCTCATGCATGTTTTCGATGTAGGAAGATGCCCTTGAACCTGGAGATTTGGGACCCATGGGATGGGTACCACGCAGTATTACTTTAAAGGGTCTGCGTTTTCTCACCCAACCTCAACCAACCTCTCAGCCCCAAGAGTGTCCACCCTTATGTCTCATCCAGGTGTGGGTCTAGATATGGTCAATCCAGGTTGCAACACAGCCTCTGAACGAATTTTGTAAGAATTTCTCTCTCTTTCACTGTCTTTGTTTTACGGGTTTTTAAAAGTAATTTATTTTTATAATGGGGTTTAGCTGCCTTTCATGGCTGTGTTTATGCGGCTTTACACCCACTTGACTCACTTCCAGACAGATATCAATACATAGGTTTTAAGATTCTTACTAGTCACATATATTCTTGTGCGGGGAATAGGGGGTGTTGAGTCCAGTTCACTGAGCAAGGAGTAGGTCTTGTCTATTACATATTGGGTGTATGGAACGGTATCTGAGCCAATTTGAAACCCTTGTTTTATGCATCACCCCACCTCACCTTTCCTGTTAAGCAGCTATAGTGTGTTTTCTAAACGTGTGACTCTGTTCTGTTTTGTAATTCAGTTCAAGTGTAGCGGTTTTTACATTCCCTCTATAAGTGATAGCTTATGATAAGTGTCTTTTTCTGTGTGACTTATTTCCCTTAGAATCGTCGTACCTAACTCCACTCATCTTGCTTCTACTAGCCTTATGATATTGATTTCATGTCTGAGTGATATTCCATTGTACATAAGGACCACAAATTCTTTATCCATTTTTCTCTTTCCTGGGATATTTAAGGTGTCATGAAGTGGAGGTTCTTGTCAACAGAGCAGCCCTAAACTTTCGGGTGCCTGTGTCTTGCTGATTTTTAGTTTTTCCAATTTATACGCCCATGAGTGGACGTGCCCTATGCTCCCTAAGCTGTTTTTTTTCGATGTTTCAGGACACAACGTACACTTCTCCAGAGTGGCTGTTGGCAATTTACATCCCGCCCATCAGTGTAGCAAGGCTGCCATTTCTCCATGGCCTGTCCTGCATTTCTGGTTTTGACACTTTTTGCAGCATGGCCCTTTTCACCGATGGGAAGCGAGACTTCTTTGTAGCGCTGATTTGCCTTTCCAGGTTGCTTGGTTGGCCAAGAAGGGCGTATGTGTTTTTTCCTGAATATATTCAGGAAAAAACGCATACGCCCTTTTTGGCCAAGGGCATCATTGTCGACCTTTTGCCGCTTTTCATGTGCTTTAAAGGCGATTCGTATCTACCTCCTGAAATCTGTTTCCTGCAATTCTGCCTTGCTTTCAAATCCTCTTCGTTGCCTTCCCTCAATATATCTGTGGATGAGAGTTATCATTTATAACTCTGCGGGTTTGTGAATTGCAGTTTCCCTGAGCTCCATTTTTCAAATGTCTTTTTTGGGAGCTGGCCGCAAAAGCGCGGGATTGCCTCAGGCCCTATTCTGCTTCTGGGCGGCAGGCTGAGCCTGTGGTTAATTCTTCTTCCTGTTGGGAAAATAGAGTGACCTGTGCCTGTCCCAACACCTAGATCTAGTCTCTCATTGGTTGCCCCTCTTCCCGTTCGTCCTCAGGACAAATTGCAACCTGTAGGGAACAGGAGGTTAAAGGTGCTGATTCTCCAAGTAGGGAGATTGCTAGTAAAGTAGCTGGAATGGCGAAACCGAGCACAAGGAGATGAGAAATGAGGTGCGTTTTAGAAACCTTTCAAAATCACACGGTGTACCATCTTCTGGGTTTCTCATGCATGTTTTCGATGTAGGAAGATGCCCTTGAACCTGGAGATTTGGGACCCATGGGATGGGTACCACGCAGTATTACTTTAAAGGGTCTGCGTTTTCTCACCCAACCTCACCCAACCTCTCAGCCCCAAGAGTGTCCACCCTTATGTCTCATCCAGGAGTGGGTGTAGATATGGTCAATCCAGGTTGCATCACAGCCTCTGAACGAATTTTGTAAGAATTTCTCTCTCTTTCACTGTCTTTGTTTTACGGGTTTTTAAAAGTAATTTATTTTTATAATGGGGTTTAGCTGCTTTTCATGGCTGTGTTTATGCGGCTTTACACCCACTTGACTCACTTCCAGACAGATATCAATACATAGGTTTTAAGATTCTTACTAGTCACATATATTCTTGTGCGGGGAATAGGGGGTGTTGAGTCCAGTTCACTGAGCAAGGAGTATGTCTTGTCTATTACATATTGGGTGTATGGAACGGTATCTGAGCGAATTTGAAACACTTGTTTTATGCATCACCCCACCTCACCATTCCCGTTAAGCAGCCATAGTGTGTTTTCTAAACGTGTGACTCTGTTCTGTTTTGTAATTCAGTTCAAGTGTAGCGGTTTTTACATTCCCTCTATAAGTGATAGCTTATGATAAGTGTCTTTTTCTGTGTGACTTATTTCACTTAGAATCGTCGTACCTAACTCCACTCATCTTGCTTCTACTAGCCTTATGACATTGATTTCATGTCTGAGTGATATTCCATTGTACATAAGGACCACAACTTCTTTATCCATTTTTCTCTTTCCTGGGATATTTAAGGTGTCATGAAGTGGAGGTTCTTGTCAACAGAGCAGCCCTAAACTTTGGGGTGCCTGTGTCTTGCTGATTTTTAGTTTTTCCAATTTATACGCCCATGAGTGGACGTGCCCTATGCTCCCTAAGCTGTTTTTTTTCGATGTTTCAGGACACAACGTACACTTCTCCAGAGTGGTTGTTGGCAATTTACATCCCGCCCATCAGTGTAGCAAGGCTGCCATTTCTCCATGGCCTGTCCTGCATTTCTGGTTTTGACACTTTTTGCATCATGGCCCTTTTCACCGATGGGAAGCGAGACTTCTTTGTAGCGCTGATTTGCCTTTCCAGGTTGCTTGGTTGGCCAAAAAGGGCGTATGCGTTTTTTCCTGAATATATTCAGGAAAAAACGCATACGCCCTTTTTGGCCAAGGGCATCATTGTCGACGTTTTGCCGCTTTTCATGTGCTTTAAAGGCGATTCGTATCTACCTCCTGAAATCTGTTTCCTGCAATTCTGCCTTGCTTTCAAATCCTCTTCGTTGCCTTCCCGCAATATATCTGTGGATGAGAGTTATCATTTATAACTCTGCGGGTTTGTGAATTGCAGTTTCCCTGAGGTCCATTTTTCAACTGTCTTTTTTGGGAGCTGGCCGCAAAAGCACGGGATTGCCTCAGGCCCTATTCTGCTTCTGGGCGGCAGGCTGAGCCTGTGGTTAATTCTTCTTCCTGATGGGAAAATAGAGTGACCTGTGCCTGTCCCAACACCTAGATCTAGTCTCTCATTGGTTGCCCCTCTTCCCGTTCGTCCTCAGGACAAATTGCAACCTGTAGGGAACAGGAGGTTAAAGGTGCTGATTCTCCAAGTAGGGAGATTGCTAGTAAAGTAGCTGGAATGGCGAAACCGAGCACAAGGAGATGAGAAATGAGGTGCGTTTTAGAAACCTTTCAAAATCACACGGTGTACCATCTTCTGGGTTTCTCATGCATGTTTTCGATGTAGGAAGATGCCCTTGAACCTGGAGATTTGGGACCCATGGGATGGGTACCACGCAGTATTACTTTAAAGGGTCTGCGTTTGCTCACCCAACCACACCCAACCTCTCAGCCCCAAGAGTGTCCACCCTTATGTCTCATCCAGCTGTGGGTCTTGATATGGTCAATCCAGGTTGCATCACAGCCTCTGAACGAATTTTGTAAGAATTTCTCTATCTTTCACTGTCTTTGTTTTATGGGTTTTTAAAAGTAATTTATTTTTATAATGGGGTTTAGCTGCTTTTCATGGCTGTGTTTATGCGGCTTTACACCCACTTGACTCACTTCCAGAGAGATATCAATACATAGGTTTTAAGATTCTTACTAGTCACATATATTCTTGTGTGGTGAATAGGGGGTGTTGAGTCCAGTTCACTGAGCAAGGAGTAGGTCTTGTCTATTACATATTGGGTGTATGGAACGGTATCTGAGCGAATTTGAAACCCTTGTTTTATGCATCACCCCACCTCACCATTCCCGTTAAGCAGCCATAGTGTGTTTTCTAAACGTGTGACTCTGTTCTGTTTTGTAATTCAGTTCAAGTGTAGCGGTTTTTACATTCCCTCTATAAGTGATAGCTTATGATAAGTGTCTTTTTCTGTGTGACTTATTTCACTTAGAATCGTCGTACCTTAATCCACTCATCTTGCTTCTACTAGCCTTATGAGACATTGATTTCATGTCTGAGTGATATTCCATTGTACATAAGGACCACAACTTCTTTATCCATTTTTCTCTTTCCTGGGATATTTAAGGTGTCATGAAGTGGAGGTTCTTGTCAACAGAGCAGCCCTAAACTTTCCGGTGCCTGTGTCTTGCTGATTTTTAGTTTTTCCAATTTATACGCCCATGAGTGGACGTGCCCTATGCTCCCTAAGCTGTTTTTTTTCGATGTTTCAGGACACAACGTACACTTCTCCAGAGTGGCTGTTGGCAATTTACATCCCGCCCATCAGTGTAGCAAGGCTGCCATTTCTCCATGGCCTGTCCTGCATTTCTGGTTTTGACACTTTTTGCAGCATGGCCCTATTCACCGATGGGAAGCGAGACTTCTTTGTAGTGCTGATTTGCCTTTCCAGGTTGCTTGGTTGGCCAAGAAGGGCGTATGTGTTTTTTCCTGAATATATTCAGGAAAAAACGCATACGCCCTTTTTGGCCAAGGGCATCATTGTCGACCTTTTGCCGCTTTTCATGTGCTTTAAAGGCGATTCGTATCTACCTCCTGAAATCTGTTTCCTGCAATTCTGCCTTGCTTTCAAATCCTCTTCGTTGCCTTCCCTCAATATATCTGTGGATGAGAGTTATCATTTATAACTCTGCGGGTTTGTGAATTGCAGTTTCCCTGAGCTCCATTTTTCAAATGTCTTTTTTGGGAGCTGGCCGCAAATGCGCGGGATTGCCTCAGGCCCTATTCTGCTTCTGGGCGGCAGGCTGAGCCTGTGGTTAATTCTTCTTCCTGTTGGGAAAATAGAGTGACCTGTGCCTGTCCCAACACCTAGATCTAGTCTCTCATTGGTTGCCCCTCTTCCCGTTCGTCCTCAGGACAAATTGCAACCTGTAGGGAACAGGAGGTTAAAGGTGCTGATTCTCCAAGTAGGGAGATTGCTAGTAAAGTAGCTGGAATGGCGAAACCGAGCACAAGGAGATGAGAAATGAGGTGCGTTTTAGAAACCTTTCAAAATCACACGATGTACCATCTTCTGGGTCTCTCATGCATGTTTTCGATGTAGGAAGATGCCCTTGAACCTGGAGATTTGGGACCCATGGGATGGGTACCACGCAGTATTACTTTAAAGGGTCTGCGTTTTCTCACCCAACCTCACCCAACCTCTCAGCCCCAAGAGTGTCCACCCTTATGTCTCATCCAGGAGTGGGTGTAGATATGGTCAATCCAGGTTGCATCACAGCCTCTGAACGAATTTTGTAAGAATTTCTCTCTCTTTCACTGTCTTTGTTTTACGGGTTTTTAAAAGTAATTTATTTTTATAATGGGGTTTAGCTGCTTTTCATGGTTGTGTTTATGCGGCTTTACACCCACTTGACTCACTTCCAGACAGATATCAATACATAGGTTTTAAGATTCTTACTAGTCACATATATTCTTGTGCGGGGAATAGGGGGTGTTGAGTCCAGTTCACTGAGCAAGGAGTAGGTCTTGTCTATTACATATTGGGTGTATGGAACGGTATCTGAGCGAATTTGAAACCCTTGTTTTATGCATCACCCCACCTCACCATTCCCGTTAAGCAGCCATAGTGTGTTTTCTAAACGTGTGACTCTGTTCTGTTTTGTAATTCAGTTCAAGTGTAGCGGTTTTTACATTCCCTCTATAAGTGATAGCTTATGATAAGTGTCTTTTTCTGTGTGACTTATTTCACTTAGAATCGTCGTACCTAACTCCACTCATCTTGCTTCTTCTAGCCTTATGACATTGATTTCATGTCTGAGTGATATTCCATTGTACATAAGGACCACAACTTCTTTATCCATTTTTCTCTTTCCTGGGATATTTAAGGTGTCATGAAGTGGAGGTTCTTGTCAACAGAGCAGCCCTAAACTTTCCGGTGCCTGTGTCTTGCTGATTTTTAGTTTTTCCAATTTATACGCCCATGAGTGGACGTGCCCTATGCTCCCTAAGCTGTTTTTTTTCGATGTTTCAGGACACAACGTACACTTCTCCAGAGTGGTTGTTGGCAATTTACATCCCGCCCATCAGTGTAGCAAGGCTGCCATTTCTCCATGGCCTGTCCTGCATTTCTGGTTTTGACACTTTTTGCAGCATGGCCCTTTTCACCAATGGGAAGCGAGACTTCTTTGTAGCGCTGATTTGCCTTTCCAGGTTGCTTGGTTGGCCAAAAAGGGCGTATGAGTTTTTTCCTGAATATATTCAGGAAAAAACGCATACGCCCTTTTTGGCCAAGGGCATCATTGTCGACGTTTTGCCGCTTTTCATGTGCTTTAAAGGCGATTCGTATCTACCTCCTGAAATCTGTTTCCTGCAATTCTGCCTTGCTTTCAAATCCTCTTCGTTGCCTTCCCTCAATATATCTGTGGATGAGAGTTATCATTTATAACTCTGCGGGTTTGTGAATTGCAGTTTCCCTGAGGTCCATTTTTCAACTGTCTTTTTTGGGAGCTGGCCTCAAAAGCGCGGGATTGCCTCAGGCCCTATTCTGCTTCTGGGCGGCAGGCTGAGCCTGTGGTTAATTCTTCTTTCTGTTGGGAAAATAGAGTGACCTGTGCCTGTCCCAACACCTAGATCTAGTCTCTCATTGGTTGCCCCTCTTCCCTTTCGTCCTCAGGACAAATTGCAACCTGTAGGGAACAGGAGGTTAAAGGTGCTGATTCTCCAAGTAGGGAGATTGCTAGTAAAGTAGCTGGAATGGCGAAACCCAGCACAAGGAGATGAGAAATGAGGTGCGTTTTAGAAACCTTTCAAAATCACACGGTGTACCATCTTCTGGGTTTCTCATGCATGTTTTCGATGTAGGAAGATGCCCTTGAACCTGGAGATTTGGGACCCATGGGATGGGTACCACGCAGTATTACTTTAAAGGGTCTGCGTTTGCTCACCCAACCACACCCAACCTCTCAGCCCCAAGAGTGTCCACCCTTAGGTCTCATCCAGCTGTGGGTCTTGATATGGTCAATCCAGGTTGCATCACAGCCTCTGAACGAATTTTGTAAGAATTTCTCTCTCTTTCACTGTCTTTGTTTTATGGGTTTTTAAAAGTAATTTATTTTTATAATGGGGTTTAGCTGCTTTTCATGGCTGTGTTTATGCGGCTTTACACCCACTTGACTCACTTCCAGAGAGATATCAATACATAGGTTTTAAGATTCTTACTAGTCACATATATTCTTGTGTGGTGAATAGGGGGTGTTGAGTCCAGTTCACTGAGCAAGGAGTAGGTCTTGTCTATTACATATTGGGTGTATGGAACGGTATCTGAGCGAATTTGAAACCCTTGTTTTATGCATCACCCCACCTCACCATTCCCGTTAAGCAGCCATAGTGTGTTTTCTAAACGTGTGACTCTGTTCTGTTTTGTAATTCAGTTCAAGTGTAGCGGTTTTTACATTCCCTCTATAAGTGATAGCTTATGATAAGTGTCTTTTTCTGTGTGACTTATTTCACTTAGAATCGTCGTACCTAACTCCACTCATCTTGCTTCTACTAGCCTTATGAGACATTGATTTCATGTCTGAGTGATATTCCATTGTACATAAGGACCACAACTTCTTTATCCATTTTTCTCTTTCCTGGGATATTTAAGGTGTCATGAAGTGGAGGTTCTTGTCAACAGAGCAGCCCTAAACTTTCGGGTGCCTGTGTCTTGCTGATTTTTAGTTTTTCCAATTTATACGCCCATGAGTGGACGTGCCCTATGCTCCCTAAGCTGTTTTTTTTCAATGTTTCAGGACACAATGTACACTTCTCCAGAGTGGCTGTTGGCAATTTACATCCCGCCCATCAGTGTAGCAAGGCTGCCATTTCTCCATGGCCTGTCCTGCATTTCTGGTTTTGACACTTTTTGCAGCATGGCCCTTTTCACCGATGGGAAGCGAGACTTCTTTGTAGCGCTGATTTGCCTTTCCAGGTTGCTTGGTTGGCCAAAAAGGGCGTATGCGTTTTTTCCTGAATATATTCAGGAAAAAACGCATACGCCCTTTTTGGCCAAGGGCATCATTTTCGACGTTTTGCCGCTTTTCATGGGCTTTAAAGGCGGTTCGTATCTACCTCCTGAAATCTGTTTCCTGCAATTCTGCCTTGCTTTCAAATCCTCTTCGTTGCCTTCCCTCAATATATCTGTGGATGAGAGTTATCATTTATAACTCTGCGGGTTTGTTAATTGCAGTTTCCCTGAGGTCCATTTTTCAACTGTCTTTTTTGGGAGCTGGCCGCAAAAGCGCGGGATTGCCTCAGGCCCTATTCTGCTTCTGGGCGGCAGGCTGAGCCTGTGGTTAATTCTTCTTCCTGTTGGGAAAATAGAGTGACCTGTGCCTGTCCCAACACCTAGATCTAGTCTCTCATTGGTTGCCCCTCTTCCCGTTCGTCCTCAGGACAAATTGCAACCTGTAGGGAACAGGAGGTTAAAGGTGCTGATTCTCCAAGTAGGGAGATTGCTAGTAAAGTAGCTGGAATGGCGAAACCGAGCACAAGGAGATGAGAAATGAGGTGCGTTTTAGAAACCTTTCAAAATCACACGGTGTACCATCTTCTGGGTTTCTCATGCATGTTTTCGATGTAGGAAGATGCCCTTGAACCTGGAGATTTGGGACCCATGGGATGGGTACCATGCAGTATTACTTTAAAGGGTCTGCGTTTGCTCACCCAACCACACCCAACCTCTCAGCCCCAAGAGTGTCCACCCTTATGTCTCATCCAGCTGTGGGTCTTGATATGGTCAATCCAGGTTGCATCACAGCCTCTGAACGAATTTTGTAAGAATTTCTCTCTCTTTCACTGTCTTTGTTTTATGGGTTTTTAAAAGTAATTTATTTTTATAATGGGGTTTAGCTGCTTTTCATGGCTGTGTTTATGCGGCTTTACACCCACTTGACTCACTTCCAGAGAGATATCAATACATAGGTTTTAAGATTCTTACTAGTCACATATATTCTTGTGTGGTGAATAGGGGGTGTTGAGTCCAGTTCACTGAGCAAGGAGTAGGTCTTGTCTATTACATATTGGGTGTATGGAACGGTATCTGAGCGAATTTGAAACCCTTGTTTTATGCATCACCCCACCTCACCATTCCCGTTAAGCAGCCATAGTGTGTTTTCTAAACGTGTGACTCTGTTCTGTTTTGTAATTCAGTTCAAGTGTAGCGGTTTTTACATTCCCTCTATAAGTGATAGCTTATGATAAGTGTCTTTTTCTGTGTGACTTATTTCACTTAGAATCGTCGTACCTAACTCCACTCATCTTGCTTCTACTAGCCTTATGACATTGATTTCATGTCTGAGTGATATTCCATTGTACATAAGGACCACAACTTCTTTATCCATTTTTCTCTTTCCTGGGATATTTAAGGTGTCATGAAGTGGAGGTTCTTGTCAACAGAGCAGCCCTAAACTTTCCGGTGCCTGTGTCTTGCTGATTTTTAGTTTTTCCAATTTATACGCCCATGAGTGGACGTGCCCTATGCTCCCTAAGCTGTTTTTTTTCGATGTTTCAGGACACAACGTACACTTCTCCAGAGTGGCTGTTGGCAATTTACATCCCGCCCATCAGTGTAGCAAGGCTGCCATTTCTCCATGGCCTGTCCTGCATTTCTGGTTTTGACACTTTTTGCAGCATGGCCCTTTTCACCGATGGGAAGCGAGACTTCTTTGTAGCGCTGATTTGCCTTTCCAGGTTGCTTGGTTGGCCAAAAAGGGCGTATGTGTTTTTTCCTGAATATATTCAGGAAAAAACGCATACGCCCTTTTTGGCCAAGGGCATCATTGTCGACCTTTTGCCGCTTTTCATGTGCTTTAAAGGCGATTCGTATCTACCTCCTGAAATCTGTTTCCTGCAATTCTGCCTTGCTTTCAAATCCTCTTCGTTGCATTCCCTCAATATATCTGTGGATGAGAGTTATCATTTATAACTCTGCGGGTTTGTGAATTGCAGTTTCCCTGAGCTCCATTTTTCAAATGTCTTTTTTGGGAGCTGGCCGCAAAAGCGCGGGATTGCCTCAGGCCCTATTCTGCTTCTGGGCGGCAGGCTGAGCCTGTGGTTAATTCTTCTTCCTGTTGGGAAAATAGAGTGACCTGTGCCTGTCCCAACACCTAGATCTAGTCTCTCATTGGTTGCCCCTCTTCCCGTTCGTCCTCAGGACAAATTGCAACCTGTAGGGAACAGGAGGTTAAAGGTGCTGATTCTCCAAGTAGGGAGATTGCTAGTAAAGTAGCTGGAATGGCGAAACCGAGCACAAGGAGATGAGAAATGAGGTGCGTTTTAGAAACCTTTCAAAATCACACGGTGTACCATCTTCTGGGTTTCTCATGCATGTTTTCGATGTAGGAAGATGCCCTTGAACCTGGAGATTTGGGACCCATGGGATGGGTACCACGCAGTATTACTTTAAAGGGTCTGCGTTTGCTCACCCAACCACACCCAACCTCTCAGCCCCAAGAGTGTCCACCCTTATGTCTCATCCAGCTGTGGGTCTTGATATGGTCAATCCAGGTTGCATCACAGCCTCTGAACGAATTTTGTAAGAATTTCTCTCTCTTTCACTGTCTTTGTTTTATGGGTTTTTAAAAGTAATTTATTTTTATAATGGGGTTTAGCTGCTTTTCATGGCTGTGTTTATGCGGCTTTACACCCACTTGACTCACTTCCAGAGAGATATCAATACATAGGTTTTAAGATTCTTACTAGTCACATATATTCTTGTGTGGTGAATAGGGGGTGTTGAGTCCAGTTCACTGAGCAAGGAGTAGGTCTTGTCTATTACATATTGGGTGTATGGAACGGTATCTGAGCGAATTTGAAACCCTTGTTTTATGCATCACCCCACCTCACCATTCCCGTTAAGCAGCCATAGTGTGTTTTCTAAACGTGTGACTCTGTTCTGTTTTGTAATTCAGTTCAAGTGTAGCGGTTTTTACATTCCCTCTATAAGTGATAGCTTATGATAAGTGTCTTTTTCTGTGTGACTTATTTCACTTAGAATCGTCGTACCTAACTCCACTCATCTTGCTTCTACTAGCCTTATGACATTGATTTCATGTCTGAGTGATATTCCATTGTACATAAGGACCACAACTTCTTTATCCATTTTTCTCTTTCCTGGGATATTTAAGGTGTCATGAAGTGGAGGTTCTTGTCAACAGAGCAGCCCTAAACTTTCGGGTGCCTGTGTCTTGCTGATTTTTAGTTTTTCCAATTTATACGCCCATGAGTGGACGTGCCCTATGCTCCCTAAGCTGTTTTTTTTCGATGTTTCAGGACACAACGTATACTTCTCCAGAGTGGCTGTTGGCAATTTACATCCCGCCCATCAGTGTAGCAAGGCTGCCATTTCTCCATGGCCTGTCCTGCATTTCTGGTTTTGACACTTTTTGCAGCATGGCCCTTTTGTCCGAAGGGAAGCGAGACTTCTTTGTAGCGCTGATTTGCCTTTCCAGGTTGCTTGGTTGGCCAAAAAGGGCGTATGCGTTTTTTCCTGAATATATTCAGGAAAAAACGCATACGCCCTTTTTGGCCAAGGGCATCATTGTCGACGTTTTGCCGCTTTTCATGTGCTTTAAAGGCGATTCGTATCTACCTCCTGAAATCTGTTTCCTGCAATTCTGCCTTGCTTTCAAATCCTCTTCGTTGCCTTCCCTCAATATATCTGTGGATGAGAGTTATCATTTATAACTCTGCGGGTTTGTTAATTGCAGTTTCCCTGAGGTCCATTTTTCAACTGTCTTTTTTGGGAGCTGGCCGCAAAAGCGCGGGATTGCCTCAGGCCCTATTCTGCTTCTGGGCGGCAGGCTGAGCCTGTGGTTAATTCTTCTTCCTGTTGGGAAAATAGAGTGACCTGTGCCTGTCCCAACACCTAGATCTAGTCTCTCATTGGTTGCCCCTCTTCCCGTTCGTCCTCAGGACAAATTGCAACCTGTAGGGAACAGGAGGTTAAAGGTGCTGATTCTCCAAGTAGGGAGATTGCTAGTAAAGTAGCTGGAATGGCGAAACCGAGCACAAGGAGATGAGAAATGAGGTGCGTTTTAGAAACGTTTCAAAATCACACGGTGTACCATCTTCTGGGTTTCTCATGCATGTTTTCGATGTAGGAAGATGCCCTTGAACCTGGAGATTTGGGACCCATGGGATGGATACCACGCAGTATTACTTTAAAGGGTCTGTGTTTGCTCACCCAACCTCACCCAACCTCTCAGCCCCAAGAGTGTCCACCCTTATGTCTCATCCAGGTGTGGGTGTAGATATGGTCAATCCAGGTTGCATCACAGCCTCTGAACGAATTTTGTAAGAATTTCTCTCTCTTTCACTGTCTTTGTTTTACGGGTTTTTAAAAGTAATTTATTTTTATAATGGGGTTTAGCTGCTTTTCATGGTTGTGTTTATGCGGCTTTACACCCACTTGACTCACTTCCAGACAGATATCAATACATAGGTTTTAAGATTCTTACTAGTCACATATATTCTTGTGCGGGGAATAGGGGGTGTTGAGTCCAGTTCACTGAGCAAGGAGTAGGTCTTGTCTATTACATATTGGGTGTATGGAACGGTATCTGAGCGAATTTGAAACCCTTGTTTTATGCATCACCCCACCTCACCATTCCCGTTAAGCAGCCATAGTGTGTTTTCTAAACGTGTGACTCTGTTCTGTTTTGTAATTCAGTTCAAGTGTAGCGGTTTTTACATTCCCTCTATAAGTGATAGCTTATGATAAGTGTCTTTTTCTGTGTGACTTATTTCACTTAGAATCGTCGTACCTAACTCCACTCATCTTGCTTCTACTAGCCTTATGACATTGATTTCATGTCTGAGTGATATTCCATTGTACATAAGGACCACAACTTGTTTATCCATTTTTCTCTTTCCTGGGATATTTAAGGTGTCATGAAGTGGAGGTTCTTGTCAACAGAGCAGCCCTAAACTTTCCGGTGCCTGTGTCTTGCTGATTTTTAGTTTTTCCAATTTATACGCCCATGAGTGGACGCGCCCTATGCTCCCTAAGCTGTTTTTTTTCGATGTTTCAGGACACAACGTACACTTCTCCAGAGTGGTTGTTGGCAATTTACATCCCGCCCATCAGTGTAGCAAGGCTGCCATTTCTCCATGGCCTGTCCTGCATTTCTGGTTTTGACACTTTTTGCAGCATGGCCCTTTTCACCGATGGGAAGCGAGACTTCTTTGTAGCGCTGATTTGCCTTTCCAGGTTGCTTGGTTGGCCAAAAAGGGCGTATGCGTTTTTTCCTGAATATATTCAGGAAAAAACGCATACGCCCTTTTTGGCCAAGGGCATCATTGTCGACGTTTTGCCGCTTTTCATGTGCTTTAAAGGCGGTTCGTATCTACCTCCTGAAATCTGTTTCCTGCAATTCTGCCTTGCTTTCAAATCCTCTTCGTTGCCTCCCCTCAATATATCTGTGGATGAGAGTTATCATTTATAACTCTGCGGGTTTGTTAATTGCAGTTTCCCTGAGGTCCATTTTTCAACTGTCTTTTTTGGGAGCTGGCCGCAAAAGCGCGGGATTGCCTCAGGCCCTATTCTGCTTCTGGGCGGCAGGCTGAGCCTGTGGTTAATTCTTCTTCCTGTTGGGAAAATAGAGTGACCTGTGCCTGTCCCAACACCTAGATCTAGTCTCTCATTGGTTGCCCCTCTTCCCGTTCGTCCTCAGGACAAATTGCAACCTGTAGGGAACAGGAGGTGAAAGGTGCTGATTCTCCAAGTAGGGAGATTGCTAGTAAAGTAGCTGGAATGGCGAAACCGAGCACAAGGAGATGAGAAATGAGGTGCGTTTTAGAAACCTTTCAAAATCACACGGTGTACCATCTTCTGGGTTTCTCATGCATGTTTTCGATGTAGGAAGATGCCCTTGAACCTGGAGATTTGGGACCCATGGGATGGGTACCATGCAGTATTACTTTAAAGGGTCTGCGTTTGCTCACCCAACCACACCCAACCTCTCAGCCCCAAGAGTGTCCACCCTTATGTCTCATCCAGCTGTGGGTCTTGATATGGTCAATCCAGGTTGCATCACAGCCTCTGAACGAATTTTGTAAGAATTTCTCTCTCTTTCACTGTCTTTGTTTTATGGGTTTTTAAAAGTAATTTATTTTTATAATGGGGTTTAGCTGCTTTTCATGGCTGTGTTTATGCGGCTTTACACCCACTTGACTCACTTCCAGAGAGATATCAATACATAGGTTTTAAGATTCTTACTAGTCACATATATTCTTGTGTGGTGAATAGGGGGTGTTGAGTCCAGTTCACTGAGCAAGGAGTAGGTCTTGTCTATTACATATTGGGTGTATGGAACGGTATCTGAGCGAATTTGAAACCCTTGTTTTATGCATCACCCCACCTCACCATTCCCGTTAAGCAGCCATAGTGTGTTTTCTAAACGTGTGACTCTGTTCTGTTTTGTAATTCAGTTCAAGTGTAGCGGTTTTTACATTCCCTCTATAAGTGATAGCTTATGATAAGTGTCTTTTTCTGTGTGACTTATTTCACTTAGAATCGTCGTACCTAACTCCACTCATCTTGCTTCTACTAGCCTTATGACATTGATTTCATGTCTGAGTGATATTCCATTGTACATAAGGACCACAACTTCTTTATCCATTTTTCTCTTTCCTGGGATATTTAAGGTGTCATGAAGTGGAGGTTCTTGTCAACAGAGCAGCCCTAAACTTTCCGGTGCCTGTGTCTTGCTGATTTTTAGTTTTTCCAATTTATACGCCCATGAGTGGACGTGCCCTATGCTCCCTAAGCTGTTTTTTTTCGATGTTTCAGGACACAACGTACACTTCTCCAGAGTGGCTGTTGGCAATTTACATCCCGCCCATCAGTGTAGCAAGGCTGCCATTTCTCCGTGGCCTGTCCTGCATTTCTGGTTTTGACACTTTTTGCAGCATGGCCCTTTTCACCGATGGGAAGCGAGACTTCTTTGTAGCGCTGATTTGCCTTTCCAGGTTGCTTGGTTGGCCAAAAAGGGCGTATGTGTTTTTTCCTGAATATATTCAGGAAAAAACGCATACGCCCTTTTTGGCCAAGGGCATCATTGTCGACCTTTTTCCGCTTTTCATGTGCTTTAAAGGCGATTCGTATCTACCTCCTGAAATCTGTTTCCTGCAATTCTGCCTTGCTTTCAAATCCTCTTCGTTGCATTCCCTCAATATATCTGTGGATGAGAGTTATCATTTATAACTCTGCGGGTTTGTGAATTGCAGTTTCCCTGAGCTCCATTTTTCAAATGTCTTTTTTGGGAGCTGGCCGCAAAAGCGCGGGATTGCCTCAGGCCCTATTCTGCTTCTGGGCGGCAGGCTGAGCCTGTGGTTAATTCTTCTTCCTGTTGGGAAAATAGAGTGACCTGTGCCTGTCCCAACACCTAGATCTAGTCTCTCATTGGTTGCCCCTCTTCCCGTTCGTCCTCAGGACAAATTGCAACCTGTAGGGAACAGGAGGTTAAAGGTGCTGATTCTCCAAGTAGGGAGATTGCTAGTAAAGTAGCTGGAATGGCGAAACCGAGCACAAGGAGATGAGAAATGAGGTGCGTTTTAGAAACCTTTCAAAATCACACGGTGTACCATCTTCTGGGTTTCTCATGCATGTTTTCGATGTAGGAAGATGCCCTTGAACCTGGAGATTTGGGACCCATGGGATGGGTACCACGCAGTATTACTTTAAAGGGTCTGCGTTTGCTCACCCAACCACACCCAACCTCTCAGCCCCAAGAGTGTCCACCCTTATGTCTCATCCAGCTGTGGGTCCAGATATGGTCAATCCAGGTTGCATCACAGCCTCTGAACGAATTTTGTAAGAATTTCTCTCTCTTTCACTGTCTTTGTTTTATGGGTTTTTAAAAGTAATTTATTTTTATAATGGGGTTTAGCTGCTTTTCATGGCTGTGTTTATGCGGCTTTACACCCACTTGACTCACTTCCAGAGAGATATCAATACATAGGTTTTAAGATTCTTACTAGTCACATATATTCTTGTGTGGTGAATAGGGGGTGTTGAGTCCAGTTCACTGAGCAAGGAGTAGGTCTTGTCTATTACATATTGGGTGTATGGAACGGTATCTGAGCGAATTTGAAACCCTTGTTTTATGCAACACCCCACCTCACCATTCCCGTTAAGCAGCCATAGTGTGTTTTCTAAACGTGTGACTCTGTTCTGTTTTGTAATTCAGTTCAAGTGTAGCGGTTTTTACATTCCCTCTATAAGTGATAGCTTATGATAAGTGTCTTTTTCTGTGTGACTTATTTCACTTAGAATCGTCGTACCTAACTCCACTCATCTTGCTTCTACTAGCCTTATGACATTGATTTCATGTCTGAGTGATATTCCATTGTACATAAGGACCACAACTTCTTTATCCATTTTTCTCTTTCCTGGGATATTTAAGGTGTCATGAAGTGGAGGTTCTTGTCAACAGAGCAGCCCTAAACTTTCCGGTGCCTGTGTCTTGCTGATTTTTAGTTTTTCCAATTTATACGCCCATGAGTGGACGCGCCCTATGCTCCCTAAGCTGTTTTTTTTCGATGTTTCAGGACACAACGAACACTTCTCCAGAGTGGTTGTTGGCAATTTACATCCCGCCCATCAGTGTAGCAAGGCTGCCATTTCTCCATGGCCTGTCCTGCATTTCTGGTTTTGACACTTTTTGCAGCATGGCCCTTTTCACCGATGGGAAGCGAGACTTCTTTGTAGCGCTGATTTGCCTTTCCAGGTTGCTTGGTTGGCCAAAAAGGGCGTATGCGTTTTTTCCTGAATATATTCAGGAAAAAACGCATACGCCCTTTTTGGCCAAGGGCATCATTGTCGACGTTTTGCCGCTTTTCATGTGCTTTAAAGGCGGTTCGTATCTACCTCCTGAAATCTGTTTCCTGCAATTCTGCCTTGCTTTCAAATCCTCTTCGTTGCCTTCCCTCAATATATCTGTGGATGAGAGTTATCATTTATAACTCTGCGGGTTTGTTAATTGCAGTTTCCCTGAGGTCCATTTTTCAACTGTCTTTTTTGGGAGCTGGCCGCAAAAGCGCGGGATTGCCTCAGGCCCTATTCTGCTTCTGGGCGGCAGGCTGAGCCTGTGGTTAATTCTTCTTCCTGTTGGGAAAATAGAGTGACCTGTGCCTGTCCCAACACCTAGATCTAGTCTCTCATTGGTTGCCCCTCTTCCCGTTCGTCCTCAGGACAAATTGCAACCTGTAGGGAACAGGAGGTTAAAGGTGCTGATTCTCCAAGTAGGGAGATTGCTAGTAAAGTAGCTGGAATGGCGAAACCGAGCACAAGGAGATGAGAAATGAGGTGCGTTTTAGAAACCTTTCAAAATCACACGGTGTACCATCTTCTGGGTTTCTCATGCATGTTTTCGATGTAGGAAGATGCCCTTGAACCTGGAGATTTGGGACCCATGGGATGGGTACCATGCAGTATTACTTTAAAGGGTCTGCGTTTGCTCACCCAACCACACCCAACCTCTCAGCCCCAAGAGTGTCCACCCTTATGTCTCATCCAGCTGTGGGTCTTGATATGGTCAATCCAGGTTGCATCACAGCCTCTGAACGAATTTTGTAAGAATTTCTCTCTCTTTCACTGTCTTTGTTTTATGGGTTTTTAAAAGTAATTTATTTTTATAATGGGGTTTAGCTGCTTTTCATGGCTGTGTTTATGCGGCTTTACACCCACTTGACTCACTTCCAGAGAGATATCAATACATAGGTTTTAAGATTCTTACTAGTCACATATATTCTTGTGTGGTGAATAGGGGGTGTTGAGTCCAGTTCACTGAGCAAGGAGTAGGTCTTGTCTATTACATATTGGGTGTATGGAACGGTATCTGAGCGAATTTGAAACCCTTGTTTTATGCATCACCCCACCTCACCATTCCCGTTAAGCAGCCATAGTGTGTTTTCTAAACGTGTGACTCTGTTCTGTTTTGTAATTCAGTTCAAGTGTAGCGGTTTTTACATTCCCTCTATAAGTGATAGCTTATGATAAGTGTCTTTTTCTGTGTGACTTATTTCACTTAGAATCGTCGTACCTAACTCCACTCATCTTGCTTCTACTAGCCTTATGACATTGATTTCATGTCTGAGTGATATTCCATTGTACATAAGGACCACAACTTCTTTATCCATTTTTCTCTTTCCTGGGATATTTAAGGTGTCATGAAGTGGAGGTTCTTGTCAACAGAGCAGCCCTAAACTTTCCGGTGCCTGTGTCTTGCTGATTTTTAGTTTTTCCAATTTATACGCCCATGAGTGGACGTGCCCTATGCTCCCTAAGCTGTTTTTTTTCGATGTTTCAGGACACAACGTACACTTCTCCAGAGTGGCTGTTGGCAATTTACATCCCGCCCATCAGTGTAGCAAGGCTGCCATTTCTCCATGGCCTGTCCTGCATTTCTGGTTTTGACACTTTTTGCAGCATGGCCCTTTTCACCGATGGGAAGCGAGACTTCTTTGTAGCGCTGATTTGCCTTTCCAGGTTGCTTGGTTGGCCAAAAAGGGCGTATGCGTTTTTTCCTGAATATATTCAGGAAAAAACGCATACGCCCTTTTTGGCCAAGGGCATCATTGTCGACCTTTTGCCGCTTTTCATGTGCTTTAAAGGCGATTCGTATCTACCTCCTGAAATCTGTTTCCTGCAATTCTGCCTTGCTTTCAAATCCTCTTCGTTGCATTCCCTCAATATATCTGTGGATGAGAGTTATCATTTATAACTCTGCGGGTTTGTGAATTGCAGTTTCCCTGAGCTCCATTTTTCAAATGTCTTTTTTGGGAGCTGGCCGCAAAAGCGCGGGATTGCCTCAGGCCCTATTCTGCTTCTGGGCGGCAGGCTGAGCCTGTGGTTAATTCTTCTTCCTGTTGGGAAAATAGAGTAACCTGTGCCTGTCCCAACACCTAGATCTAGTCTCTCATTGGTTGCCCCTCTTCCCGTTCGTCCTCAGGACAAATTGCAACCTGTAGGGAACAGGAGGTTAAAGGTGCTGATTCTCCAAGTAGGGAGCTTGCTAGTAAAGTAGATGGAATGGCGAAACCGAGCACAAGGAGATGAGAAATGAGGTGCGTTTTAGAAACCTTTCAAAATCACACGGTGTACCATCTTCTGGGTTTCTCATGCATGTTTTCGATGTAGGAAGATGCCCTTGAACCTGGAGATTTGGGACCCATGGGATGGGTACCACGCAGTATTACTTTAAAGGGTCTGCGTTTTCTCACCCAACCTCACCCAACCTCTCAGCCCCAAGAGTGTCCACCCTTATGTCTCATCCAGCTGTGGGTCTAGATATGGTCAATCCAGGTTGCATCACAGCCTCTGAACGAATTTTGTAAGAATTTCTCTCTCTTTCACTGTCTTTGTTTTATGGGTTTTTAAAAGTAATTTATTTTTATAATGGGGTTTAGCTGCCTTTCATGGCTGTGTTTATGCGGCTTTACACCCACTTGACTCACTTCCAGACAGATATCAATACATAGGTTTTAAGATTCTTACTAGTCACATATATTCTTGTGCGGGGAATAGGGGGTGTTGAGTCCAGTTCACTGAGCAAGGAGTATGTCTTGTCTATTACATATTGGGTGTATGGAACGGTATGTGAGCGAATTTGAAACCCTTGTTTTATGCATCACCCCACCTCACCTTTCCTGTTAAGCAGCTATAGTGTGTTTTCTAAACGTGTGACTCTGTTCTGTTTTGTAATTCAGTTCAAGTGTAGCGGTTTTTACATTCCCTCTATAAGTGATAGCTTATGATAAGTGTCTTTTTCTGTGTGACTTATTTCACTTAGAATCGTCGTACCTAACTCCACTCATCTTGCTTCTACTAGCCTTATGACATTGATTTCATGTCTGAGTGATATTCCATTGTACATAAGGACCACAACTTCTTTATCCATTTTTCTCTTTCCTGGGATATTTAAGGTGTCATGAAGTGGAGGTTCTTGTCAACAGAGCAGCCCTAAACTTTCCGGTGCCTGTGTCTTGCTGATTTTTAGTTTTTCCAATTTATACGCCCATGAGTGGACGTGCCCTATGCTCCCTAAGCTGTTTTTTTTCGATGTTTCAGGACACAACGTACACTTCTCCAGAGTGGGTGTTGGCAATTTACATCCCGCCCATCAGTGTAGCAAGGCTGCCATTTCTCCATGGCCTGTCCTGCATTTCTGGTTTTGACACTTTTTGCAGCATTGCCCTTTTGACCGATGGGAAGCGAGACTTCTTTGTAGCGCTGATTTGCCTTTCCAGGTTGCTTGGTTGGCCAAAAAGGGCGTATGTGTTTTTTCCTGAATATATTCAGGAAAAAACGCATACGCCCTTTTTGGCCAAGGGCATCATTGTCGACGTTTTGCCGCTTTTCATGTGCTTTAAAGCGATTCGTATCTACCTCCTGAAATCTGTTTCCTGCAATTCTGCCTTGCTTTCAAATCCTCTTCGTTGCCTTCCCTCAATATATCTGTGGATGACAGTTATCATTTATAACTCTGCGGGTTTGTGAATTGCAGTTTCCCTGAGCTCCATTTTTCAACTCTCTTTTTTGGGAGCTGGCCACAAAAGCGCGGGATTGCCTCAGGCCCTATTCTGGTTCCGGGCGGCAGGCTGAGCCTGTGGTTAATTCTTCTTCCTGTTGGGAAAATAGAGTGACCTGTGCCTGTCCCAACACCTAGATCTAGTCTCTCATTGGTTGCCCCTCTTCCCGTTCATCCTCAGGACAAATTGCAACCTGTAGGGAACAGGAGGTTAAAGGTGCTGATTCTCCAAGTAGGGAGATTGCTAGTAAAGTAGCTGGAATGGCGAAACCGAGCACAAGGAGATGAGAAATGAGGTGCGTTTTAGAAACCTTTCAAAATCACACGGTGTACCATCTTCTGGGTTTCTCATGCATGTTTTCGATGTAGGAAGATGCCGTTGAACCTGGAGATTTGGGACCCATGGGATGGGTACCACGCAGTATTACTTTAAAGGGTCTGCGTTTTCTCACCCAACCTCACCCAACCTCTCAGCCCCAAGAGTGTCCACCCTTATGTCTCATCCAGCTGTGTGTCTTGATATGGTCAATCCAGGTTGCATCACAGCCTCTGAACGAATTTTGTAAGAATTTCTCTCTCTTTCACTGTCTTTGTTTTATGGGTTTTTAAAAGTAATTTATTTTTATAATGGGGTTTAGCTGCTTTTCATGGCTGTGTTTATGCGGCTTTACACCCACTTGACTCACTTCCAGAGAGATATCAATACATAGGTTTTAAGATTCTTACTAGTCACATATATTCTAGTGTGGTGAATAGGGGGTGTTGAGTCCAGTTCACTGAGCAAGGAGTAGGTCTTGTCTATTACATATTGGGTGTATGGAACGGTATCTGAGCGAATTTGAAACCCTTGTTTTATGCATCATCCCACCTCACCATTCCCGTTAAGCAGCCATAGTGTGTTTTCTAAACGTGTGACTCTGTTCTGTTTTGTAATTCAGTTCAAGTGTAGCGGTTTTTACATTCCCTCTATAAGTGATAGCTTATGATAAGTGTCTTTTTCTGTGTGACTTATTTCACTTAGAATCGTCGTACCTAACTCCACTCATCTTGCTTCTACTAGCCTTATGACATTGATTTCATGTCTGAGTGATATTCCATTGTACATAAGGACCACAACTTCTTTATCCATTTTTCTCTTTCCTGGGATATTTAAGGTGTCATGAAGTGGAGGTTCTTGTCAACAGAGCAGCCCTAAACTTTCCGGTGCCTGTGTCTTGCTGATTTTTAGTTTTTCCAATTTATACGCCCATGAGTGGACGTGCCCTATGCTCCCTAAGCTGTTTTTTTTCGATGTTTCAGGACACAACGTACACTTCTCCAGAGTGGCTGTTGGCAATTTACATCCCGCCCATCAGTGTAGCAAGGCTGCCATTTCTCCATGGCCTGTCCTGCATTTCTGGTTTTGACACTTTTTGCAGCATGGCCCTTTTCACCGATGGGAAGCGAGACTTCTTTGTAGCGCTGATTTGCCTTTCCAGGTTGCTTGGTTGGCCAAAAAGGGCGTATGCGTTTTTTCCTGAATATATTCAGGAAAAAACGCATACGCCCTTTTTGGCCAAGGGCATCATTGTCGACGTTTTGCCGCTTTTCATGTGCTTTAAAGGCGATTCGTATCTACCTCCTGAAATCTGTTTCCTGCAATTCTGCCTTGCTTTCAAATCCTCTTCGTTGCCTTCCCTCAATATATCTGTGGATGAGAGTTATCATTTATAACTCTGCGGGTTTGTGAATTGCAGTTTCCCTGAGGTCCATTTTTCAACTGTCTTTTTTGGAGCTGGCCACAAAAGCGCGGGATTGCCTCAGGCCCTATTCTGCTTCTGGGCGGCAGGCTGAGCCTGTGGTTAATTCTTCTTCCTGTTGGAAAAATAGACTGACCTGTGCCTGTCCCAACACCTAGATCTAGTCTCTCATTGGTTGCCCCTCTTCCCGTTCATCCTCAGGACAAATTGCAACCTGTAGGGAACAGGAGGATAAGGTGCTGATTCTCCAAGTAGGGAGATTGCTAGTAAAGTAGCTGGAATGGCGAAACCGAGCACAAGGAGATGAGAAATGAGGTGCGTTTTAGAAACCTTTCAAAATCACACGGTGTACCATCTTCTGGGTTTCTCATGCATGTTTTCGATGTAGGAAGATGCCCTTGAACCTGGAGATTTGGGACCCATGGGATGGGTACCACGCAGTATTACTTTAAAGGGTCTGCGTTTTCTCACCCAACCTCACCCAACCTCTCAGCCCCAAGAGTGTCCACCCTTATGTCTCATCCAGCTGTGGGTCTAGATATGGTCAATCCAGGTTGCATCACAGCCTCTGAACGAATTTTGTAAGAATTTCTCTCTCTTTCACTGTCTTTGTTTTACGGGTTTTTAAAAGTAATTTATTTTTATAATGGGGTTTAGCTGCCTTTCATGGCTGTGTTTATGCGGCTTTACACCCACTTGACTCACTTCCAGACAGATATCAATACATAGGTTTTAAGATTCTTACTAGTCACATATATTCTTGTGCGGGGAATAGGGGGTGTTGAGTCCAGTTCACTGAGCAAGGAGTAGGTCTTGTCTATTACATATTGGGTGTATGGAACGGTATCTGAGCCAATTTGAAACCCTTGTTTTATGCATCACCCCACCTCACCTTTCCTGTTAAGCAGCTATAGTGTGTTTTTTAAACGTGTGACTCTGTTCTGTTTTGTAATTCAGTTCAAGTGTAGCGGTTTTTACATTCCCTCTATAAGTGATAGCTTATGATAAGTGTCTTTTACTGTGTGACTTATTTCACTTAGAATCGTCGTACCTAACTCCACTCATCTTGCTTCTACTAGCCTTATAACATTGATTTCATGTCTGAGTGATATTCCATTGTACATAAGGACCACAACTTCTTTATCCATTTTTCTCTTTCCTGGGATATTTAAGGTGTCATGAAGTGGAGGTTCTTGTCAACAGAGCAGCCCTAAACTTTCCGGTGCCTGTGTCTTGCTGATTTTTAGTTTTTCCAATTTATACGCCCATGAGTGGACGTGCCCTATGCTCCCTAAGCTGTGTTTTTTCGATGTTTCAGGACACAACGTACACTTCTCCAGAGTGGTTGTTGGCAATTTACATCCCGCCCATCAGTGTAGCAAGGCTGCCATTTCTCCATGGCCTGTCCTGCATTTCTGGTTTTGACACTTTTTGCAGCATGGCCCTTTTGACCGAAGGGAAGCGAGACTTCTTTGTAGCGCTGATTTGCCTTTCCAGGTTGCTTGGTTGGCCAAAAAGGGCGTATGCGTTTTTTCCTGAATATATTCAGGAAAAAACGCATACGCCCTTTTTGGCCAAGGGCATCATTGTCGACGTTTTGCCGCTTTTCATGTGCTTTAAAGGCGATTCGTATCTACCTCCTGAAATCTGTTTCCTGCAATTCTGCCTTGCTTTCAAATCCTCTTCGTTGCCTTCCCTCAATATATCTGTGGATGAGAGTTATCATTTATAACTCTGCGGGTTTGTGAATTGCAGTTTCCCTGAGGTCCATTTTTCAACTGTCTTTTTTGGAGCTGGCCACAAAAGCGCCGGATTGCCTCAGGCCCTATTCTGCTTCTGGGCGGCAGGCTGAGCCTGTGGTTAATTCTTCTTCCTGTTGGAAAAATAGACTGACCTGTGCCTGTCCCAACACCTAGATCTAGTCTCTCATTGGTTGCCCCTCTTCCCGTTCATCCTCAGGACAAATTGCAACCTGTAGGGAACAGGAGGATAAGGTGCTGATTCTCCAAGTAGGGAGATTGCTAGTAAAGTAGCTGGAATGGCGAAACCGAGCACAAGGAGATGAGAAATGAGGTGCGTTTTAGAAACCTTTCAAAATCACACGGTGTACCATCTTCTGGGTTTCTCATGCATGTTTTCGATGTAGGAAGATGCCCTTGAACCTGGAGATTTGGGACCCATGGGATGGGTACCACGCAGTATTACTTTAAAGGGTCTGCGTTTGCTCACCCAACCTCACCCAACCTCTCAGCCCCAAGAGTGTCCACCCTTATGTCTCATCCAGGTGTGGGTCTAGATATGGTCAATCCAGGTTGCATCACAGCCTCTGAACGAATTTTGTAAGAATTTCTCTCTCTTTCACTGTCTTTGTTTTACGGATTTCTAAAAGTAATTTATTTTTATAATGGGGTTTAGCTGCCTTTCATGGCTGTGTTTATGCGGCTTTACACCCACTTGACTCACTTCCAGACAGATATCAATACATAGGTTTTAAGATTCTTACTAGTCACATATATTCTTGTGCGGGGAATAGGGGGTGTTGAGTCCAGTTCACTGAGCAAGGAGTAGGTCTTGTCTATTACATATTGGGTGTACGGAACGGTATCTGAGCGAATTTGAAACCCTTGTTTTATGCATCACCCCACCTCACCTTTCCTGTTAAGCAGCTATAGTGTGTTTTCTAAACGTGTGACTCTGTTCTGTTTTGTAATTCAGTTCAAGTGTAGCGGTTTTTACATTCCCTCTATAAGTGATAGCTTATGATAAGTGTCTTTTTCTGTGTGACTTATTTCACTTAGAATCGTCGTACCTAACTCCACTCATCTTGCTTCTACTAGCCTTATGACATTGATTTCATGTCTGAGTGATATTCCATTGTACATAAGGACCACAACTTCTTTATCCATTTTTCTCTTTCCTGGGATATTTAAGGTGTCATGAAGTGGAGGTTCTTGTCAACAGAGCAGCCCTAAACTTTCCGGTGCCTGTGTCTTGCTGATTTTTAGTTTTTCCAATTTATACGCCCATGAGTGGACGTGCCCTATGCTCCCTAAGCTGTTTTTTTTCGATGTTTCAGGACACAACGTACACTTCTCCAGAGTGGGTGTTGGCAATTTACATCCCGCCCATCAGTGTAGCAAGGCTGCCATTTCTCCATGGCCTGTCCTGCATTTCTGGTTTTGACACTTTTTGCAGCATCGCCCTTTTGACCGATGGGAAGCGAGACTTCTTTGTAGCGCTGATTTGCCTTTCCAGGTTGCTTGGTTGGCCAAAAAGGGCGTATGCGTTTTTTCCTGAATATATTCAGGAAAAAACGCATACGCCCTTTTTGGCCAAGGGCATCATTGTCGACGTTTTGCCGCTTTTCATGTGCTTTAAAGGCGATTCGTATCTACCTCCTGAAATCTGTTTCCTGCAATTCTGCCTTGCTTTCAAATCCTCTTCGTTGCCTTCCCTCAATATATCTGTGGATGAGAGTTATCATTTATAACTCTGCGGGTTTGTGAATTGCAGTTTCCCTGAGGTCCATTTTTCAACTGTCTTTTTTGGAGCTGGCCACAAAAGCGCGGGATTGCCTCAGGCCCTATTCTGCTTCTGGGCGGCAGGCTGAGCCTGTGGTTAATTCTTCTTCCTGTTGGAAAAATAGACTGACCTGTGCCTGTCCCAACACCTAGATCTAGTCTCTCATTGGTTGCCCCTCTTCCCGTTCATCCTCAGGACAAATTGCAACCTGTAGGGAACAGGAGGATAAGGTGCTGATTCTCCAAGTAGGGAGATTGCTAGTAAAGTAGCTGGAATGGCGAAACCGAGCACAAGGAGATGAGAAATGAGGTGCGTTTTAGAAACCTTTCAAAATCACACGGTGTACCATCTTCTGGGTTTCTCATGCATGTTTTCGATGTAGGAAGATGCCCTTGAACCTGGAGATTTGGGACCCATGGGATGGGTACCACGCAGTATTACTTTAAAGGGTCTGCGTTTGCTCACCCAACCTCACCCAACCTCTCAGCCCCAAGAGTGTCCACCCTTATGTCTCATCCAGGTGTGGGTCTAGATATGGTCAATCCAGGTTGCATCACAGCCTCTGAACGAATTTTGTAAGAATTTCTCTCTCTTTCACTGTCTTTGTTTTACGGATTTCTAAAAGTAATTTATTTTTATAATGGGGTTTAGCTGCCTTTCATGGCTGTGTTTATGCGGCTTTACACCCACTTGACTCACTTCCAGACAGATATCAATACATAGGTTTTAAGATTCTTACTAGTCACATATATTCTTGTGCGGGGAATAGGGGGTGTTGAGTCCAGTTCACTGAGCAAGGAGTAGGTCTTGTCTATTACATATTGGGTGTACGGAACGGTATCTGAGCGAATTTGAAACCCTTGTTTTATGCATCACCCCACCTCACCTTTCCTGTTAAGCAGCTATAGTGTGTTTTCTAAACGTGTGACTCTGTTCTGTTTTGTAATTCAGTTCAAGTGTAGCGGTTTTTACATTCCCTCTATAAGTGATAGCTTATGATAAGTGTCTTTTTCTGTGTGACTTATTTCACTTAGAATCGTCGTACCTAACTCCACTCATCTTGCTTCTACTAGCCTTATGACATTGATTTCATGTCTGAGTGATATTCCATTGTACATAAGGACCACAACTTCTTTATCCATTTTTCTCTTTCCTGGGATATTTAAGGTGTCATGAAGTGGAGGTTCTTGTCAACAGAGCAGCCCTAAACTTTCCGGTGCCTGTGTCTTGCTGATTTTTAGTTTTTCCAATTTATACGCCCATGAGTGGACGTGCCCTATGCTCCCTAAGCTGTTTTTTTTCGATGTTTCAGGACACAACGTACACTTCTCCAGAGTGGGTGTTGGCAATTTACATCCCGCCCATCAGTGTAGCAAGGCTGCCATTTCTCCATGGCCTGTCCTGCATTTCTGGTTTTGACACTTTTTGCAGCATCGCCCTTTTGACCGATGGGAAGCGAGACTTCTTTGTAGCGCTGATTTGCCTTTCCAGGTTGCTTGGTTGGCCAAAAAGGGCGTATGCGTTTTTTCCTGAATATATTCAGGAAAAAACGCATACGCCCTTTTTGGCCAAGGGCATCATTGTCGACGTTTTGCCGCTTTTCATGTGCTTTAAAGCGATTCGTATCTACCTCCTGAAATCTGTTTCCTGCAATTCTGCCTTGCTTTCAAATCCTCTTCGTTGCCTTCCCTCAATATATCTGTGGATGACAGTTATCATTTATAACTCTGCGGGTTTGTGAATTGCAGTTTCCCTGAGCTCCATTTTTCAACAGTCTTTTTTGGGAGCTGGCCACAAAAGCGCGGGATTGCCTCAGGCCCTATTCTGGTTCCGGGCGGCAGGCTGAGCCTGTGGTTAATTCTTCTTCCTGTTGGGAAAATAGAGTGACCTGTGCCTGTCCCAACACCTAGATCTAGTCTCTCATTGGTTGCCCCTCTTCCCGTTCATCCTCAGGACAAATTGCAACCTGTAGGGAACAGGAGGTTAAAGGTGCTGATTCTCCAAGTAGGGAGATTGCTAGTAAAGTAGCTGGAATGGCAAAACCGAGCACAAGGAGATGAGAAATGAGGTGCGTTTTAGAAACCTTTCAAAATCACACGGTGTACCATCTTCTGGGTTTCTCATGCATGTTTTCGATGTAGGAAGATTCCCTTGAAACTGGAGATTTGGGACCCATGGGATGGGTACCACGCAGTATTACTTTAAAGGGTCTGCGTTTGCTCACCCAACCTCACCCAACCTCTCAGCCCCAAGAGTGTCCACCCTTATGTCTCATCCAGCTGTGGGTCTAGATATGGTCAATCCAGGTTGCATCACAGCCTCTGAACGAATTTTGTAAGAATTTCTCTCTCTTTCACTGTCTTTGTTTTACGGGTTTTTAAAAGTAATTTATTTTTATAATGAGGTTTAGCTGCTTTTCATGGCTGTGTTTATGCGGCTTTACACCCACTTGACTCACTTCCAGACAGATATCAATACATAGGTTTTAAGATTCTTACTAGTCACATATATTCTTGTGCGGTGAATAGGGGGTGTTGAGTCCAGTTCACTGAGCAAGGAGTAGGTCTTGTCTATTACATATTGGGTGTATGGAACGGTATGTGAGCGAATTTGAAACCCTTGTTTTATGCATCATCCCACCTCACCTTTCCTGTTAAGCAGCTATAGTGTGTTTTCTAAACGTGTGACTCTGTTCTGTTTTGTAATTCAGTTCAAGTGTAGCGGTTTTTACATTCCCTCTATAAGTGATAGCTTATGATAAGTGTCTTTTTCTGTGTGACTTATTTCACTTAGAATCGTCGTACCTAACTCCACTCATCTTGCTTCTACTAGCCTTATAACATTGATTTCATGTCTGAGTGATATTCCATTGTACATAAGGACCACAACTTCTTTATCCATTTTTCTCTTTCCTGGGATATTTAAGGTGTCATGAAGTGGAGGTTCTTGTCAACAGAGCAGCCCTAAACTTTCCGGTGCCTGTGTCTTGCTGATTTTTAGTTTTTCCAATTTATACGCCTATGAGTGGACGTGCCCTATGCTCCCTAAGCTGTTTTTTTTCGATGTTTCAGGACACAACGAACACTTCTCCAGAGTGGGTGTTGGCAATTTACATCCCGCCCATCAGTGTAGCAAGGCTGCCATTTCTCCATGGCCTGTCCTGCATTTCTGGTTTTGACACTTTTTGCAGCATTGCCCTTTTGACCGATGGGAAGCGAGACTTCTTTGTAGCGCTGATTTGCCTTTCCAGGTTGCTTGGTTGGCCAAAAAGGGCGTATGCGTTTTTTCCTGAATATATTCAGGAAAAAACGCATACGCCCTTTTTGGCCAAGGGCATCATTGTCGACGTTTTGCCGCTTTTCATGTGCTTTAAAGCGATTCGTATCTACCTCCTGAAATCTGTTTCCTGCAATTCTGCCTTGCTTTCAAATCCTCTTCGTTGCCTTCCCTCAATATATCTGTGGATGACAGTTATCATTTATAACTCTGCGGGTTTGTGAATTGCAGTTTCCCTGAGCTCCATTTTTCAACTCTCTTTTTTGGGAGCTGGCCACAAAAGCGCGGGATTGCCTCAGGCCCTATTCTGGTTCCGGGCGGCAGGCTGAGCCTGTGGTTAATTCTTCTTCCTGTTGGGAAAATAGAGTGACCTGTGCCTGTCCCAAAACCTAGATCTAGTCTCTCATTGGTTGCCCCTCTTCCCGTTCATCCTCAGGACAAATTGCAACCTGTAGGGAACAGGAGGTTAAAGGTGCTGATTCTCCAAGTAGGGAGATTGCTAGTAAAGTAGCTGGAATGGCGAAACCGAGCACAAGGAGATGAGAAATGAGGTGCGTTTTAGAAACCTTTCAAAATCACACGGTGTACCATCTTCTGGGTTTCTCATGCATGTTTTCGATGTAGGAAGATGCCGTTGAACCTGGAGATTTGGGACCCATGGGATGGGTACCACGCAGTATTACTTTAAAGGGTCTGCGTTTTCTCACCCAACCTCACCCAACCTCTCAGCCCCAAGAGTGTCCACCCTTATGTCTCATCCAGCTGTGTGTCTTGATATGGTCAATCCAGGTTGCATCACAGCCTCTGAACGAATTTTGTAAGAATTTCTCTCTCTTTCACTGTCTTTGTTTTATGGGTTTTTAAAAGTAATTTATTTTTATAATGGGGTTTAGCTGCTTTTCATGGCTGTGTTTATGCGGCTTTACACCCACTTGACTCACTTCCAGAGAGATATCAATACATAGGTTTTAAGATTCTTACTAGTCACATATATTCTTGTGTGGTGAATAGGGGGTGTTGAGTCCAGTTCACTGAGCAAGGAGTAGGTCTTGTCTATTACATATTGGGTGTATGGAACGGTATCTGAGCGAATTTGAAACCCTTGTTTTATGCATCATCCCACCTCACCATTCCCGTTAAGCAGCCATAGTGTGTTTTCTAAACGTGTGACTCTGTTCTGTTTTGTAATTCAGTTCAAGTGTAGCGGTTTTTACATTCCCTCTATAAGTGATAGCTTATGATAAGTGTCTTTTTCTGTGTGACTTATTTCACTTAGAATCGTCGTACCTAACTCCACTCATCTTGCTTCTACTAGCCTTATGACATTGATTTCATGTCTGAGTGATATTCCATTGTACATAAGGACCACAACTTCTTTATCCATTTTTCTCTTTCCTGGGATATTTAAGGTGTCATGAAGTGGAGGTTCTTGTCAACAGAGCAGCCCTAAACTTTCCGGTGCCTGTGTCTTGCTGATTTTTAGTTTTTCCAATTTATACGCCCATGAGTGGACGTGCCCTATGCTCCCTAAGCTGTTTTTTTTCGATGTTTCAGGACACAACGTACACTTCTCCAGAGTGGCTGTTGGCAATTTACATCCCGCCCATCAGTGTAGCAAGGCTGCCATTTCTCCATGGCCTGTCCTGCATTTCTGGTTTTGACACTTTTTGCAGCATGGCCCTTTTCACCGATGGGAAGCGAGACTTCTTTGTAGCGCTGATTTGCCTTTCCAGGTTGCTTGGTTGGCCAAAAAGGGCGTATGTGTTTTTTCCTGAATATATTCAGGAAAAAACGCATACGCCCTTTTTGGCCAAGGGCATCATTGTCGACGTTTTGCCGCTTTTCATGTGCTTTAAAGGCGATTCGTATCTACCTCCTGAAATCTGTTTCCTGCAATTCTGCCTTGCTTTCAAATCCTCTTCGTTGCCTTCCCTCAATATATCTGTGGATGAGAGTTATCATTTATAACTCTGCGGGTTTGTGAATTGCAGTTTCCCTGAGCTCCATTTTTCAAATGTCTTTTTTGGGAGCTGGCCGCAAAAGCGCGGGATTGCCTCAGGCCCTATTCTGCTTCTGGGCGGCAGGCTGAGCCTGTGGTTAATTCTTCTTCCTGTTGGGAAAATAGAGTGACCTGTGCCTATCCCAACACCTAGATCTATTCTCTCATTGGTTGCCCCTCTTCCCGTTCATCCTCAGGACAAATTGCAACCTGTAGGGAACAGGAGGATAAGGTGCTGATTCTCCAAGTAGGGAGATTGCTAGTAAAGTAGCTGGAATGGCGAAACCGAGCACAAGGAGATGAGAAATGAGGTGCGTTTTAGAAACCTTTCAAAATCACACGGTGTACCATCTTCTGGGTTTCTCATGCATGTTTTCGATGTAGGAAGATGCCCTTGAACCTGGAGATTTGGGACCCATGGGATGGGTACCACGCAGTATTACTTTAAAGGGTCTGCGTTTTCTCACCCAACCTCACCCAACCTCTCAGCCCCAAGAGTGTCCACCCTTATGTCTCATCCAGCTGTGGGTCTAGATATGGTCAATCCAGGTTGCATCACAGCCTCTGAACGAATTTTGTAAGAATTTCTCTCTCTTTCACTGTCTTTGTTTTACGGGTTTTTAAAAGTAATTTATTTTTATAATGGGGTTTAGCTGCCTTTCATGGCTGTGTTTATGCGGCTTTACACCCACTTGACTCACTTCCAGACAGATATCAATACATAGGTTTTAAGATTCTTACTAGTCACATATATTCTTGTGCGGGGAATAGGGGGTGTTGAGTCCAGTTCACTGAGCAAGGAGTAGGTCTTGTCTATTACATATTGGGTGTATGGAACGGTATCTGAGCCAATTTGAAACCCTTGTTTTATGCATCACCCCACCTCACCTTTCCTGTTAAGCAGCTATAGTGTGTTTTCTAAACGTGTGACTCTGTTCTGTTTTGTAATTCAGTTCAAGTGTAGCGGTTTTTACATTCCCTCTATAAGTGATAGCTTATGATAAGTGTCTTTTACTGTGTGACTTATTTCACTTAGAATCGTCGTACCTAACTCCACTCATCTTGCTTCTACTAGCCTTATAACATTGATTTCATGTCTGAGTGATATTCCATTGTACATAAGGACCACAACTTCTTTATCCATTTTTCTCTTTCCTGGGATATTTAAGGTGTCATGAAGTGGACGTTCTTGTCAACAGAGCAGCCCTAAACTTTCCGGTGCCTGTGTCTTGCTGATTTTTAGTTTTTCCAATTTATACGCCCATGAGTGGACGTGCCCTATGCTCCCTAAGCTGTGTTTTTTCGATGTTTCAGGACACAACGTACACTTCTCCAGAGTGGTTGTTGGCAATTTACATCCCGCCCATCAGTGTAGCAAGGCTGCCATTTCTCCATGGCCTGTCCTGCATTTCTGGTTTTGACACTTTTTGCAGCATGGCCCTTTTGACCGAAGGGAAGCGAGACTTCTTTGTAGCGCTGATTTGCCTTTCCAGGTTGCTTGGTTGGCCAAAAAGGGCGTATGCGTTTTTTCCTGAATATATTCAGGAAAAAACGCATACGCCCTTTTTGGCCAAGGGCATCATTGTCGACGTTTTGCCGCTTTTCATGTGCTTTAAAGGCGATTCGTATCTACCTCCTGAAATCTGTTTCCTGCAATTCTGCCTTGCTTTCAAATCCTCTTCGTTGCCTTCCCTCAATATATCTGTGGATGAGAGTTATCATTTATAACTCTGCGGGTTTGTGAATTGCAGTTTCCCTGAGGTCCATTTTTCAACTGTCTTTTTTGGAGCTGGCCACAAAAGCGCGGGATTTCCTCAGGCCCTATTCTGCTTCTGGGCGGCAGGCTGAGCCTGTGGTTAATTCTTCTTCCTGTTGGAAAAATAGACTGACCTGTGCCTGTCCCAACACCTAGATCTAGTCTCTCATTGGTTGCCCCTCTTCCCGTTCATCCTCAGGACAAATTGCAACCTGTAGGGAACAGGAGGATAAGGTGCTGATTCTCCAAGTAGGGAGATTGCTAGTAAAGTAGCTGGAATGGCGAAACCGAGCACAAGGAGATGAGAAATGAGGTGCGTTTTAGAAACCTTTCAAAATCACACGGTGTACCATCTTCTGGGTTTCTCATGCATGTTTTCGATGTAGGAAGATGCCCTTGAACCTGGAGATTTGGGACCCATGGGATGGGTACCACGCAGTATTACTTTAAAGGGTCTGCGTTTTCTCACCCAACCTCACCCAACCTCTCAGCCCCAAGAGTGTCCACCCTTATGTCTCATCCAGCTGTGGGTCTAGATATGGTCAATCCAGGTTGCATCACAGCCTCTGAACGAATTTTGTAAGAATTTCTCTCTCTTTCACTGTCTTTGTTTTACGGGTTTTTAAAAGTAATTTATTTTTATAATGGGGTTTAGCTGCCTTTCATGGCTGTGTTTATGCGGCTTTACACCCACTTGACTCACTTCCAGACAGATATCAATACATAGGTTTTAAGATTCTTACTAGTCACATATATTCTTGTGCGGGGAATAGGGGGTGTTGAGTCCAGTTCACTGAGCAAGGAGTAGGTCTTGTCTATTACATATTGGGTGTATGGAACGGTATCTGAGCCAATTTGAAACCCTTGTTTTATGCATCACCCCACCTCACCTTTCCTGTTAAGCAGCTATAGTGTGTTTTTTAAACGTGTGACTCTGTTCTGTTTTGTAATTCAGTTCAAGTGTAGCGGTTTTTACATTCCCTCTATAAGTGATAGCTTATGATAAGTGTCTTTTACTGTGTGACTTATTTCACTTAGAATCGTCGTACCTAACTCCACTCATCTTGCTTCTACTAGCCTTATAACATTGATTTCATGTCTGAGTGATATTCCATTGTACATAAGGACCACAACTTCTTTATCCATTTTTCTCTTTCCTGGGATATTTAAGGTGTCATGAAGTGGAGGTTCTTGTCAACAGAGCAGCCCTAAACTTTCCGGTGCCTGTGTCTTGCTGATTTTTAGTTTTTCCAATTTATACGCCCATGAGTGGACGTGCCCTATGCTCCCTAAGCTGTGTTTTTTCGATGTTTCAGGACACAACGTACACTTCTCCAGAGTGGTTGTTGGCAATTTACATCCCGCCCATCAGTGTAGCAAGGCTGCCATTTCTCCATGGCCTGTCCTGCATTTCTGGTTTTGACACTTTTTGCAGCATGGCCCTTTTGACCGAAGGGAAGCGAGACTTCTTTGTAGCGCTGATTTGCCTTTCCAGGTTGCTTGGTTGGCCAAAAAGGGCGTATGCGTTTTTTCCTGAATATATTCAGGAAAAAACGCATACGCCCTTTTTGGCCAAGGGCATCATTGTCGACGTTTTGCCGCTTTTCATGTGCTTTAAAGGCGATTCGTATCTACCTCCTGAAATCTGTTTCCTGCAATTCTGCCTTGCTTTCAAATCCTCTTCGTTGCCTTCCCTCAATATATCTGTGGATGAGAGTTATCATTTATAACTCTGCGGGTTTGTGAATTGCAGTTTCCCTGAGGTCCATTTTTCAACTGTCTTTTTTGGAGCTGGCCACAAAAGCGCCGGATTGCCTCAGGCCCTATTCTGCTTCTGGGCGGCAGGCTGAGCCTGTGGTTAATTCTTCTTCCTGTTGGAAAAATAGACTGACCTGTGCCTGTCCCAACACCTAGATCTAGTCTCTCATTGGTTGCCCCTCTTCCCGTTCATCCTCAGGACAAATTGCAACCTGTAGGGAACAGGAGGATAAGGTGCTGATTCTCCAAGTAGGGAGATTGCTAGTAAAGTAGCTGGAATGGCGAAACCGAGCACAAGGAGATGAGAAATGAGGTGCGTTTTAGAAACCTTTCAAAATCACACGGTGTACCATCTTCTGGGTTTCTCATGCATGTTTTCGATGTAGGAAGATGCCCTTGAACCTGGAGATTTGGGACCCATGGGATGGGTACCACGCAGTATTACTTTAAAGGGTCTGCGTTTGCTCACCCAACCTCACCCAACCTCTCAGCCCCAAGAGTGTCCACCCTTATGTCTCATCCAGGTGTGGGTCTAGATATGGTCAATCCAGGTTGCATCACAGCCTCTGAACGAATTTTGTAAGAATTTCTCTCTCTTTCACTGTCTTTGTTTTACGGATTTCTAAAAGTAATTTATTTTTATAATGGGGTTTAGCTGCCTTTCATGGCTGTGTTTATGCGGCTTTACACCCACTTGACTCACTTCCAGACAGATATCAATACATAGGTTTTAAGATTCTTACTAGTCACATATATTCTTGTGCGGGGAATAGGGGGTGTTGAGTCCAGTTCACTGAGCAAGGAGTAGGTCTTGTCTATTACATATTGGGTGTACGGAACGGTATCTGAGCGAATTTGAAACCCTTGTTTTATGCATCACCCCACCTCACCTTTCCTGTTAAGCAGCTATAGTGTGTTTTCTAAACGTGTGACTCTGTTCTGTTTTGTAATTCAGTTCAAGTGTAGCGGTTTTTACATTCCCTCTATAAGTGATAGCTTATGATAAGTGTCTTTTTCTGTGTGACTTATTTCACTTAGAATCGTCGTACCTAACTCCACTCATCTTGCTTCTACTAGCCTTATGACATTGATTTCATGTCTGAGTGATATTCCATTGTACATAAGGACCACAACTTCTTTATCCATTTTTCTCTTTCCTGGGATATTTAAGGTGTCATGAAGTGGAGGTTCTTGTCAACAGAGCAGCCCTAAACTTTCCGGTGCCTGTGTCTTGCTGATTTTTAGTTTTTCCAATTTATACGCCCATGAGTGGACGTGCCCTATGCTCCCTAAGCTGTTTTTTTTCGATGTTTCAGGACACAACGTACACTTCTCCAGAGTGGGTGTTGGCAATTTACATCCCGCCCATCAGTGTAGCAAGGCTGCCATTTCTCCATGGCCTGTCCTGCATTTCTGGTTTTGACACTTTTTGCAGCATCGCCCTTTTGACCGATGGGAAGCGAGACTTCTTTGTAGCGCTGATTTGCCTTTCCAGGTTGCTTGGTTGGCCAAAAAGGGCGTATGCGTTTTTTCCTGAATATATTCAGGAAAAAACGCATACGCCCTTTTTGGCCAAGGGCATCATTGTCGACGTTTTGCCGCTTTTCATGTGCTTTAAAGGCGATTCGTATCTACCTCCTGAAATCTGTTTCCTGCAATTCTGCCTTGCTTTCAAATCCTCTTCGTTGCCTTCCCTCAATATATCTGTGGATGACAGTTATCATTTATAACTCTGCGGGTTTGTGAATTGCAGTTTCCCTGAGCTCCATTTTTCAACAGTCTTTTTTGGGAGCTGGCCACAAAAGCGCGGGATTGCCTCAGGCCCTATTCTGGTTCCGGGCGGCAGGCTGAGCCTGTGGTTAATTCTTCTTCCTGTTGGGAAAATAGAGTGACCTGTGCCTGTCCCAACACCAAGATCTAGTCTCTCATTGGTTGCCCCTCTTCCCGTTCATCCTCAGGACAAATTGCAACCTGTAGGGAACAGGAGGTTAAAGGTGCTGATTCTCCAAGTAGGGAGATTGCTAGTAAAGTAGCTGGAATGGCAAAACCGAGCACAAGGAGATGAGAAATGAGGTGCGTTTTAGAAACCTTTCAAAATCACACGGTGTACCATCTTCTGGGTTTCTCATGCATGTTTTCGATGTAGGAAGATTCCCTTGAAACTGGAGATTTGGGACCCATGGGATGGGTACCACGCAGTATTACTTTAAAGGGTCTGCGTTTGCTCACCCAACCTCACCCAACCTCTCAGCCCCAAGAGTGTCCACCCTTATGTCTCATCCAGCTGTGGGTCTAGATATGGTCAATCCAGGTTGCATCACAGCCTCTGAACGAATTTTGTAAGAATTTCTCTCTCTTTCACTGTCTTTGTTTTACGGGTTTTTAAAAGTAATTTATTTTTATAATGAGGTTTAGCTGCTTTTCATGGCTGTGTTTATGCGGCTTTACACCCACTTGACTCACTTCCAGACAGATATCAATACATAGGTTTTAAGATTCTTACTAGTCACATATATTCTTGTGCGGTGAATAGGGGGTGTTGAGTCCAGTTCACTGAGCAAGGAGTAGGTCTTGTCTATTACATATTGGGTGTATGGAACGGTATGTGAGCGAATTTGAAACCCTTGTTTTATGCATCATCCCACCTCACCTTTCCTGTTAAGCAGCTATAGTGTGTTTTCTAAACGTGTGACTCTGTTCTGTTTTGTAATTCAGTTCAAGTGTAGCGGTTTTTACATTCCCTCTATAAGTGATAGCTTATGATAAGTGTCTTTTTCTGTGTGACTTATTTCACTTAGAATCGTCGTACCTAACTCCACTCATCTTGCTTCTACTAGCCTTATAACATTGATTTCATGTCTGAGTGATATTCCATTGTACATAAGGACCACAACTTCTTTATCCATTTTTCTCTTTCCTGGGATATTTAAGGTGTCATGAAGTGGAGGTTCTTGTCAACAGAGCAGCCCTAAACTTTCCGGTGCCTGTGTCTTGCTGATTTTTAGTTTTTCCAATTTATACGCCTATGAGTGGACGTGCCCTATGCTCCCTAAGCTGTTTTTTTTCCATGTTTCAGGACACAACGTACACTTATCCAGAGTGGCTGTTGGCAATTTACATCCCGCCCATCAGTGTAGCAAGGCTGCCATTTCTCCATGGCCTGTCCTGGATTTCTGGTTTTGACACTTTTTGCAGCATGGCCCTTTTGACCGATGGGAAGCGAGACTTCTTTGTAGTGCTGATTTGCCTTTCCAGGTTGCTTGGTTGGCCAAAAAGGGCGTATGCGTTTTTTCCTGAATATATTCAGGAAAAAACGCATACGCCCTTTTTGGCCAAGGGCATCATTGTCGACGTTTTGCCGCTTTTCATGTGCTTTAAAGGCAATTCGTATCTACCTTCTGAAATCTGTTTCCTGCAATTCTGCCTTGCTTTCAAATCCTCTTCGTTGCCTTCCCTCAATATATCTGTGGATGAGAGTTATCATTTATAACTCTGCGGGTTTGTGAATTGCAGTTTCCCTGAGCTCCATTTTTCAACTGTCTTTTTGGGAGCTGGCCGCAAAAGCGCGGGATTGCCTCAGGCCCTATTCTGCTTCTGGGCGGCAGGCTGAGCCTGTGGTTAATTCTTCTTCCTGTTGGGAAAATAGAGTGACCTGTGCCTGTCCCAACACCTAGATCTAGTCTCTTTGGTTGCCCCTCTTCCCGTTCGTCCTCAGGACAAATTGCAACCTGTAGGGAACAGGAGGTTAAAGGTGCTGATTCTCCAAGTAGGGAGATTGCTAGTAAAGTAGCTGGAATGGCGAAACCGAGCACAAGGAGATGAGAAATGAGGTGCGTTTTAGAAACGTTTCAAAATCACACGGTGTACCATCTTCTGGGTTTCTCATGCATGTTTTCGATGTAGGAAGATGCCCTTGAACCTGGAGATTTGGGACCCATGGGATGGGTACCACGCAGTATTACTTTAAAGGGTCTGTGTTTGCTCACCCAACCTCACCCAACCTCTCAGCCCCAAGAGTGTCCAACCTTATGTCTCATCCAGGTGTGGGTGTAGATATGGTCAATCCAGGTTGCATCACAGCCTCTGAACGAATTTTGTAAGAATTTCTCTCTCTTTCACTGTCTTTGTTTTACGGGTTTTTAAAAGTAATTTATTTTTATAATGGGGTTTAGCTGCTTTTCATGGTTGTGTTTATGCGGCTTTACACCCTCTTGACTCACTTCCAGACAGATATCAATACATAGGTTTTAAGATTCTTACTAGTCACATATATTCTTGTGCGGGGAATAGGGGGTGTTGAGTCCAGTTCACTGAGCAAGGAGTAGGTCTTGTCTATTACATATTGGGTGTATGGAACGGTATCTGAGCGAATTTGAAACCCTTGTTTTATGCATCACCCCACCTCACCATTCCCGTTAAGCAGCCATAGTGTGTTTTCTAAACGTGTGACTCTGTTCTGTTTTGTAATTCAGTTCAAGTGTAGCGGTTTTTACATTCCCTCTATAAGTGATAGCTTATGATAAGTGTCTTTTTCTGTGTGACTTATTTCACTTAGAATCGTCGTACCTAACTCCACTCATCTTGCTTCTACTAGCCTTATGACATTGATTTCATGTCTGAGTGATATTCCATTGTACATAAGGACCACAACTTGTTTATCCATTTTTCTCTTTCCTGGGATATTTAAGGTGTCATGAAGTGGAGGTTCTTGTCAAGAGAGCAGCCCTAAACTTTCCGGTGCCTGTGTCTTGCTGATTTTTAGTTTTTCCAATTTATACGCCCATGAGTGGACGCGCCCTATGCTCCCTAAGCTGTTTTTTTTCGATGTTTCAGGACACAACGTACACTTCTCCAGAGTGGTTGTTGGCAATTTACATCCCGCCCATCAGTGTAGCAAGGCTGCCATTTCTCCATGGCCTGTCCTGCATTTCTGGTTTTGACACTTTTTGCAGCATGGCCCTTTTCACCGATGGGAAGCGAGACTTCTTTGTAGCGCTGATTTGCCTTTCCAGGTTGCTTGGTTGGCCAAAAAGGGCGTATGCGTTTTTTCCTGAATATATTCAGGAAAAAACGCATACGCCCTTTTTGGCCAAGGGCATCATTGTCGACGTTTTGCCGCTTTTCATGTGCTTTAAAGGCGGTTCGTATCTACCTCCTGAAATCTGTTTCCTGCAATTCTGCCTTGCTTTCAAATCCTCTTCGTTGCCTTCCCTCAATATATCTGTGGATGAGAGTTATCATTTATAACTCTGCGGGTTTGTTAATTGCAGTTTCCCTGAGGTCCATTTTTCAACTGTCTTTTTTGGGAGCTGGCCGCAAAAGCGCGGGATTGCCTCAGGCCCTATTCTGCTTCTGGGCGGCAGGCTGAGCCTGTGGTTAATTCTTCTTCCTGTTGGGAAAATAGAGTGACCTGTGCCTGTCCCAAAACCTAGATCTAGTCTCTCATTGGTTGCCCCTCTTCCCGTTCGTCCTCAGGACAAATTGCAACCTGTAGGGAACAGGAGGTGAAAGGTGCTGATTCTCCAAGTAGGGAGATTGCTAGTAAAGTAGCTGGAATGGCGAAACCGAGCACAAGGAGATGAGAAATGAGGTGCGTTTTAGAAACCTTTCAAAATCACACGGTGTACCATCTTCTGGGTTTCTCATGCATGTTTTCGATGTAGGAAGATGCCCTTGAACCTGGAGATTTGGGACCCATGGGATGGGTACCATGCAGTATTACTTTAAAGGGTCTGCGTTTGCTCACCCAACCACACCCAACCTCTCAGCCCCAAGAGTGTCCACCCTTATGTCTCATCCAGCTGTGGGTCTTGATATGGTCAATCCAGGTTGCATCACAGCCTCTGAACGAATTTTGTAAGAATTTCTCTCTCTTTCACTGTCTTTGTTTTATGGGTTTTTAAAAGTAATTTATTTTTATAATGGGGTTTAGCTGCTTTTCATGGCTGTGTTTATGCGGCTTTACACCCACTTGACTCACTTCCAGAGAGATATCAATACATAGGTTTTAAGATTCTTACTAGTCACATATATTCTTGTGTGGTGAATAGGGGGTGTTGAGTCCAGTTCACTGAGCAAGGAGTAGGTCTTGTCTATTACATATTGGGTGTATGGAACGGTATCTGAGCGAATTTGAAACCCTTGTTTTATGCATCACCCCACCTCACCATTCCCGTTAAGCAGCCATAGTGTGTTTTCTAAACGTGTGACTCTGTTCTGTTTTGTAATTCAGTTCAAGTGTAGCGGTTTTTACATTCCCTCTATAAGTGATAGCTTATGATAAGTGTCTTTTTCTGTGTGACTTATTTCACTTAGAATCGTCGTACCTAACTCCACTCATCTTGCTTCTACTAGCCTTATGACATTGATTTCATGTCTGAGTGATATTCCATTGTACATAAGGACCACAACTTCTTTATCCATTTTTCTCTTTCCTGGGATATTTAAGGTGTCATGAAGTGGAGGTTCTTGTCAACAGAGCAGCCCTAAACTTTCCGGTGCCTGTGTCTTGCTGATTTTTAGTTTTTCCAATTTATACGCCCATGAGTGGACGTGCCCTATGCTCCCTAAGCTGTTTTTTTTCGATGTTTCAGGACACAACGTACACTTCTCCAGAGTGGCTGTTGGCAATTTACATCCCGCCCATCAGTGTAGCAAGGCTGCCATTTCTCCATGGCCTGTCCTGCATTTCTGGTTTTGACACTTTTTGCAGCATGGCCCTTTTCACCGATGGGAAGCGAGACTTCTTTGTAGCGCTGATTTGCCTTTCCAGGTTGCTTGGTTGGCCAAAAAGGGCGTATGTGTTTTTTCCTGAATATATTCTGGAAAAAACGCATACGCCCTTTTTGGCCAAGGGCATCATTGTCGACCTTTTGCCGCTTTTCATGTGCTTTAAAGGCGATTCGTATCTACCTCCTGAAATCTGTTTCCTGCAATTCTGCCTTGCTTTCAAATCCTCTTCGTTGCATTCCCTCAATATATCTGTGGATGAGAGTTACCATTTATAACTCTGCGGGTTTGTGAATTGCAGTTTCCCTGAGCTCCATTTTTCAAATGTCTTTTTTGGGAGCTGGCCGCAAAAGCGCGGGATTGCCTCAGGCCCTATTCTGCTTCTGGGCGGCAGGCTGAGCCTGTGGTTAATTCTTCTTCCTGTTGGGAAAATAGAGTGACCTGTGCCTGTCCCAACACCTAGATCTAGTCTCTCATTGGTTGCCCCTCTTCCCGTTCGTCCTCAGGACAAATTGCAACCTGTAGGGAACAGGAGGTTAAAGGTGCTGATTCTCCAAGTAGGGAGATTGCTAGTAAAGTAGCTGGAATGGCGAAACCGAGCACAAGGAGATGAGAAATGAGGTGCGTTTTAGAAACCTTTCAAAATCACACGGTGTACCATCTTCTGGGTTTCTCATGCATGTTTTCGATGTAGGAAGATGCCCTTGAACCTGGAGATTTGGGACCCATGGGATGGGTACCACGCAGTATTACTTTAAAGGGTCTGCGTTTTCTCACCCAACCTCACCCAACCTCTCAGCCCCAAGAGTGTCCACCCTTATGTCTCATCCAGGTGTGGGTGTAGATATGGTCAATCCAGGTTGCATCACAGCCTCTGAACGAATTTTGTAAGAATTTCTCTCTCTTTCACTGTCTTTGTTTTACGGGTTTTTAAAAGTAATTTATTTTTATAATGGGGTTTAGCTGCTTTTCACTGCTGTGTTTATGCGGCTTTACACCCACTTGACTCACTTCCAGACAGATATCAATACATAGGTTTTAAGATTCTTACTAGTCACATATATTCTTGTGCGGGGAATAGGGGGTGTTGAGTCCAGTTCACTGAGCAAGGAGTAGGTCTTGTCTATTACATATTGGGTGTATGGAACGGTATCTGAGCCAGTTTGAAACCCTTGTTTTATGCATCACCCCACCTCACATTTCCTGTTAAGCAGCTATAGTGTGTTTTCTAAACGTGTGACTCAGTTCTGTTTTGTAATTCAGTTCAAGTGTAGCGGTTTTTACATTCCCTCTATAAGTGATAGCTTATGATAAGTGTCTTTTTCTGTGTGACTTATTTCACTTAGAATCGTCGTACCTAACTCCACTCATCTTGCTTCTACTAGCCTTATGACATTGATTTCATGTCTGAGTGATATTCCATTGTACATAAGGACCACAACTTCTTTATCCATTTTTCTCTTTCCTGGGATATTTAAGGTGTCATGAAGTGGAGGTTCTTGTCAACAGAGCAGCCCTAAACTTTCGGGTGCCTGTGTATTGCTGATTTTTAGTTTTTCCAATTTATACGCCCATGAGTGGACGTGCCCTATGCTCCCTAAGCTGTTTTTTTTCGATGTTTCAGGACACAACGTATACTTCTCCAGAGTGGCTGTTGGCAATTTACATCCCGCCCATCAGTGTAGCAAGGCTGCCATTTCTCCATGGCCTGTCCTGCATTTCTGGTTTTGACACTTTTTGCAGCATGGCCCTTTTGTCCGAAGGGAAGCGAGACTTCTTTGTAGCATTGATTTGCCTTTCCAGGTTGCTTGGTTGGCCAAAAAGGGCGTATGCGTTTTTTCCTGAATATATTCAGGAAAAAACGCATACGCCCTTTTTGGCCAAGGGCATCATTGTCGACGTTTTGCCGCTTTTCATGTGCTTTAAAGGCGGTTCTTATCTACCTCCTGAAATCTGTTTCCTGCAATTCTGCCTTGCTTTCAAATCCTCTTTGTTGCCTTCCCTCAATATATCTGTGGATGAGAGTTATCATTTATAACTCTGCGGGTTTGTGAATTGCAGTTTCCCTGAGCTCCATTTTTCAACTGTCTTTTTTGGGAGCTGGCCACAAAAGCGCGGGATTGCCTCAGGCCCTATTCTGGTTCCGGGCGGCAGGCTGAGCCTGTGGTTAATTCTTCTTCCTGTTGGGAAAATAGAGTGACCTGTGCCTGTCCCAACACCTAGATCTAGTCTCTCATTGGTTGCCCCTCTTCCCGTTCATCCTCAGGACAAATTGCAACCTGTAGGGAACAGGAGGTTAAAGGTGCTGATTCTCCAAGTAGGGAGATTGCTAGTAAAGTAGCTGGAATGGCGAAACCGAGCACAAGGAGATGAGAAATGAGGTGCGTTTTAGAAACCTTTCAAAATCACACGGTGTACCATCTTCTGGGTTTCTCATGCATGTTTTCGATGTAGGAAGATGCCGTTGAACCTGGAGATTTGGGACCCATGGGATGGGTACCACGCAGTATTACGTTAAAGGGTCTGCGTTTTCTCACCCAACCTCACCCAACCTCTCAGCCCCAAGAGTGTCCACCCTTATGTCTCATCCAGCTGTGGGTCTTGATATGGTCAATCCAGGTTGCATCACAGCCTCTGAACGAATTTTGTAAGAATTTCTCTCTCTTTCACTGTCTTTGTTTTATGGGTTTTTAAAAGTAATTTATTTTTATAATGGGGTTTAGCTGCTTTTCATGGCTGTGTTTATGCGGCTTTACACCCACTTGACTCACTTCCAGAGAGATATCAATACATAGGTTTTAAGATTCTTACTAGTCACATATATTCTTGTGTGGTGAATAGGGGGTGTTGAGTCCAGTTCACTGAGCAAGGAGTAGGTCTTGTCTATTACATATTGGGTGTATGGAACGGTATCTGAGCGAATTTGAAACCCTTGTTTTATGCATCATCCCACCTCACCATTCCCGTTAAGCAGCCATAGTGTGTTTTCTAAACGTGTGACTCTGTTCTGTTTTGTAATTCAGTTCAAGTGTAGCGGTTTTTACATTCCCTCTATAAGTGATAGCTTATGATAAGTGTCTTTTTCTGTGTGACTTATTTCACTTAGAATCGTCGTACCTAACTCCACTCATCTTGCTTCTACTAGCCTTATGACATTGATTTCATGTCTGAGTGATATTCCATTGTACATAAGGACCACAACTTCTTTATCCATTTTTCTCTTTCCTGGGATATTTAAGGTGTCATGAAGTGGAGGTTCTTGTCAACAGAGCAGCCCTAAACTTTCCGGTGCCTGTGTCTTGCTGATTTTTAGTTTTTCCAATTTATACGCCCATGAGTGGACGTGCCCTATGCTCCCTAAGCTGTTTTTTTTCGATGTTTCAGGACACAACGTACACTTCTCCAGAGTGGCTGTTGGCAATTTACATCCCGCCCATCAGTGTAGCAAGGCTGCCATTTCTCCATGGCCTGTCCTGCATTTCTGGTTTTGACACTTTTTGCAGCATGGCCCTTTTCACCGATGGGAAGCGAGACTTCTTTGTAGCGCTGATTTGCCTTTCCAGGTTGCTTGGTTGGCCAAAAAGGGCGTATGTGTTTTTTCCTGAATATATTCAGGAAAAAACGCATACGCCCTTTTTGGCCAAGGGCATCATTGTCGACGTTTTGCCGCTTTTCATGTGCTTTAAAGGCGATTCGTATCTACCTCCTGAAATCTGTTTCCTGCAATTCTGCCTTGCTTTCAAATCCTCTTCGTTGCCTTCCCTCAATATATCTGTGGATGAGAGTTATCATTTATAACTCTGCGGGTTTGTGAATTGCAGTTTCCCTGAGCTCCATTTTTCAACTGTCTTTTTTGGGAGCTGGCCGCAAAAGCGCGGGATTGCCTCAGGCCCTATTCTGCTTCTGGGCGGCAGGCTGAGCCTGTGGTTAATTCTTCTTCCTGTTGGGAAAATAGAGTGACCTGTGCCTGTCCCAACACCTAGATCTAGTCTCTCATTGGTTGCCCCTCTTCCCGTTCATCCTCAGGACAAATTGCAACCTGTAGGGAACAGGAGGTTAAAGGTGCTGATTCTCCAAGTAGGGAGATTGCTAGTAAAGTAGCTGGAATGGCGAAACCAAGCACAAGGAGATGAGAAATGAGGTGCGTTTTAGAAACCTTTCAAAATCACACGGTGTACCATCTTCTGGGTTTCTCATGCATGTTTTCGATGTAGGAAGATGCCCTTGAACCTGGAGATTTGGGACCCATGGGATGGGTACCACGCAGTATTACTTTAAAGGGTCTGCGTTTTCTCACCCAACCTCACCCAACCTCTCAGCCCCAAGAGTGTCCACCCTTATGTCTCATCCAGGTGTGGGTCTAGATATGGTCAATCCAGGTTGCATCACAGCCTCTGAACGAATTTTGTAAGAATTTCTCTCTCTTTCAGTGTCTTTGTTTTACGGGTTTTTAAAAGTAATTTATTTTTATAATGGGGTTTAGCTGCTTTTCACTGCTGTGTTTATGCGGCTTTACACCCACTTGACTCACTTCCAGACAGATATCAATATATAGGTTTTAAGATTCTTACTAGTCACATATATTCTTGTGCGGGGAATAGGGGGTGTTGAGTCCAGTTCACTGAGCAAGGAGTAGGTCTTGTCTATTACATATTGGGTGTATGGAACGGTATCTGAGCCAATATGAAACCCTTGTTTTATGCATCACCCCACCTCACATTTCCTGTTAAGCAGCTATAGTGTGTTTTCTAAACGTGTGACTCAGTTCTGTTTTGTAATTCAGTTCAAGTGTAGCGGTTTTTACATTCCCTCTATAAGTGATAGCTTATGATAAGTGTCTTTTTCTGTGTGACTTATTTCACTTAGAATCGTCGTACCTAACTCCACTCATCTTGCTTCTACTAGCCTTATGACATTGATTTCATGTCTGAGTGATATTCCATTGTACATAAGGACCACAACTTCTTTATCCATTTTTCTCTTTCCTGGGATATTTAAGGTGTCATGAAGTGGAGGTTCTTGTCAACAGAGCAGCCCTAAACTTTCCGGTGCCTGTGTCTTGCTGATTTTTAGTTTTTCCAATTTATACGCCCATGAGTGGACGTGCCCTATGCTCCCTAAGCTGTTTTTTTTCGATGTTTCAGGACACAACGTACACTTCTCCAGAGTGGCTGTTGGCAATTTACATCCCGCCCATCAGTGTAGCAAGGCTGCCATTTCTCCATGGCCTGTCCTGCATTTCTGGTTTTGACACTTTTTGCAGCATGACCCTTTTGACCGATGGGAAGCGAGACTTCTTTGTAGCGCTGATTTGCCTTTCCAGGTTGCTTGGTTGGCCAAAAAGGGCGTATGCGTTTTTTCCTGAATATATTCAGGAAAAAACGCATACGCCCTTTTTGGCCAAGGGCATCATTGTCGACGTTTTGCCGCTTTTCATGTGCTTTAAAGCGATTCGTATCTACCTCCTGAAATCTGTTTCCTGCAATTCTGCCTTGCTTTCAAATCCTCTTCGTTGCCTTCCCTCAATATATCTGTGGATGACAGTTATCATTTATAACTCTGCGGGTTTGTGAATTGCAGTTTCCCTGAGCTCCATTTTTCAACTGTCTTTTTTGGGAGCTGGCCACAAAAGCGCGGGATTGCCTCAGGCCCTATTCTGGTTCCGGGCGGCAGGCTGAGCCTGTGGTTAATTCTTCTTCCTGTTGGGAAAATAGAGTGACCTGTGCCTGTCCCAACACCTAGATCTAGTCTCTCATTGGTTGCCCCTCTTCCCGTTCATCCTCAGGACAAATTGCAACCTGTAGGGAACAGGAGGTTAAAGGTGCTGATTCTCCAAGTAGGGAGATTGCTAGTAAAGTAGCTGGAATGGCGAAACCGAGCACAAGGAGATGAGAAATGAGGTGCGTTTTAGAAACCTTTCAAAATCACACGGTGTACCATCTTCTGGGTTTCTCATGCATGTTTTCGATGTAGGAAGATGCCGTTGAACCTGGAGATTTGGGACCCATGGGATGGGTACCACGCAGTATTACTTTAAAGGGTCTGCGTTTTCTCACCCAACCTCACCCAACCTCTCAGCCCCAAGAGTGTCCACCCTTATGTCTCATCCAGCTGTGGGTCTTGATATGGTCAATCCAGGTTGCATCACAGCCTCTGAACGAATTTTGTAAGAATTTCTCTCTCTTTCACTGTCTTTGTTTTATGGGTTTTTAAAAGTAATTTATTTTTATAATGGGGTTTAGCTGCTTTTCATGGCTGTGTTTATGCGGCTTTACACCCACTTGACTCACTTCCAGAGAGATATCAATACATAGGTTTTAAGATTCTTACTAGTCACATATATTCTTGTGTGGTGAATAGGGGGTGTTGAGTCCAGTTCACTGAGCAAGGAGTAGGTCTTGTCTATTACATATTGGGTGTATGGAACGGTATCTGAGCGAATTTGAAACCCTTGTTTTATGCATCACCCCACCTCACCATTCCCGTTAAGCAGCCATAGTGTGTTTTCTAAACGTGTGACTCTGTTCTGTTTTGTAATTCAGTTCAAGTGTAGCGGTTTTTACATTCCCTCTATAAGTGATAGCTTATGATAAGTGTCTTTTTCTGTGTGACTTATTTCACTTAGAATCGTCGTACCTAACTCCACTCATCTTGCTTCTACTAGCCTTATGACATTGATTTCATGTCTGAGTGATATTCCATTGTACATAAGGACCACAACTTCTTTATCCATTTTTCTCTTTCCTGGGATATTTAAGGTGTCATGAAGTGGAGGTTCTTGTCAACAGAGCAGCCCTAAACTTTCCGGTGCCTGTGTCTTGCTGATTTTTAGTTTTTCCAATTTATACGCCCATGAGTGGACGTGCCCTATGCTCCCTAAGCTGTTTTTTTTCGATGTTTCAGGACACAACGTACACTTCTCCAGAGTGGGTGTTGGCAATTTACATCCCGCCCATCAGTGTAGCAAGGCTGCCATTTCTCCATGGCCTGTCCTGCATTTCTGGTTTTGACACTTTTTGCAGCATCGCCCTTTTGACCGATGGGAAGCGAGACTTCTTTGTAGCGCTGATTTGCCTTTCCAGGTTGCTTGGTTGGCCAAAAAGGGCGTATGCGTTTTTTCCTGAATATATTCAGGAAAAAACGCATACGCCCTTTTTGGCCAAGGGCATCATTGTCGACGTTTTGCCGCTTTTCATGTGCTTTAAAGCGATTCGTATCTACCTCCTGAAATCTGTTTCCTGCAATTCTGCCTTGCTTTCAAATCCTCTTCGTTGCCTTCCCTCAATATATCTGTGGATGACAGTTATCATTTATAACTCTGCGGGTTTGTGAATTGCAGTTTCCCTGAGCTCCATTTTTCAACTGTCTTTTTTGGGAGCTGGCCACAAAAGCGCGGGATTGCCTCAGGACCTATTCTGGTTCCGGGCGGCAGGCTGAGCCTGTGGTTAATTCTTCTTCCTGTTGGGAAAATAGAGTGACCTGTGCCTGTCCCAACACCTAGATCTAGTCTCTCATTGGTTGCCCCTCTTCCCGTTCATCCTCAGGACAAATTGCAACCTGTAGGGAACAGGAGGTTAAAGGTGCTGATTCTCCAAGTAGGGAGATTGCTAGTAAAGTAGCTGGAATGGCGAAACCGAGCACAAGGATATGAGAAATGAGGTGCGTTTTAGAAACCTTTCAAAATCACACGGTGTACCATCTTCTGGGTTTCTCATGCATGTTTTCGATGTAGGAAGATGCCGTTGAACCTGGAGATTTGGGACCCATGGGATGGGTACCACGCAGTATTACTTTAAAGGGTCTGCGTTTTCTCACCCAACCTCACCCAACCTCTCAGCCCCAAGAGTGTCCACCCTTATGTCTCATCCAGCTGTGTGTCTTGATATGGTCAATCCAGGTTGCATCACAGCCTCTGAACGAATTTTGTAAGAATTTCTCTCTCTTTCACTGTCTTTGTTTTATGGGTTTTTAAAAGTAATTTATTTTTATAATGGGGTTTAGCTGCTTTTCATGGCTGTGTTTATGCGGCTTTACACCCACTTGACTCACTTCCAGAGAGATATCAATACATAGGTTTTAAGATTCTTACTAGTCACATATATTCTTGTGTGGTGAATAGGGGGTGTTGAGTCCAGTTCACTGAGCAAGGAGTAGGTCTTGTCTATTACATATTGGGTGTATGGAACGGTATCTGAGCGAATTTGAAACCCTTGTTTTATGCATCATCCCACCTCACCATTCCCGTTAAGCAGCCATAGTGTGTTTTCTAAACGTGTGACTCTGTTCTGTTTTGTAATTCAGTTCAAGTGTAGCGGTTTTTACATTCCCTCTATAAGTGATAGCTTATGATAAGTGTCTTTTTCTGTGTGACTTATTTCACTTAGAATCGTCGTACCTAACTCCACTCATCTTGCTTCTACTAGCCTTATGACATTGATTTCATGTCTGAGTGATATTCCATTGTACATAAGGACCACAACTTCTTTATCCATTTTTCTCTTTCCTGGGATATTTAAGGTGTCATGAAGTGGAGGTTCTTGTCAACAGAGCAGCCCTAAACTTTCCGGTGCCTGTGTCTTGCTGATTTTTAGTTTTTCCAATTTATACGCCCATGAGTGGACGTGCCCTATGCTCCCTAAGCTGTTTTTTTTCGATGTTTCAGGACACAACGTACACTTCTCCAGAGTGGCTGTTGGCAATTTACATCCCGCCCATCAGTGTAGCAAGGCTGCCATTTCTCCATGGCCTGTCCTGCATTTCTGGTTTTGACACTTTTTGCAGCATGGCCCTTTTGACCGAAGGGAAGCGAGACTTCTTTGTAGCGCTGATTTGCCTTTCCAGGTTGCTTGGTTGGCCAAAAAGGGCGTATGCGTTTTTTCCTGAATATATTCAGGAAAAAACGCATACGCCCTTTTTGGCCAAGGGCATCATTGTCGACGTTTTGCCGCTTTTCATGTGCTTTAAAGGCGATTCGTATCTACCTCCTGAAATCTGTTTCCTGCAATTCTGCCTTGCTTTCAAATCCTCTTCGTTGCCTTCCCTCAATATATCTGTGGATGAGAGTTATCATTTATAACTCTGCGGGTTTGTGAATTGCAGTTTCCCTGAGGTCCATTTTTCAACTGTCTTTTTTGGAGCTGGCCACAAAAGCGCGGGATTTCCTCAGGCCCTATTCTGCTTCTGGGCGGCAGGCTGAGCCTGTGGTTAATTCTTCTTCCTGTTGGAAAAATAGACTGACCTGTGCCTGTCCCAACACCTAGATCTAGTCTCTCATTGGTTGCCCCTCTTCCCGTTCATCCTCAGGACAAATTGCAACCTGTAGGGAACAGGAGGATAAGGTGCTGATTCTCCAAGTAGGGAGATTGCTAGTAAAGTAGCTGGAATGGCGAAACCGAGCACAAGGAGATGAGAAATGAGGTGCGTTTTAGAAACCTTTCAAAATCACACGGTGTACCATCTTCTGGGTTTCTCATGCATGTTTTCGATGTAGGAAGATGCCCTTGAACCTGGAGATTTGGGACCCATGGGATGGGTACCACGCAGTATTACTTTAAAGGGTCTGCGTTTGCTCACCCAACCTCACCCAACCTCTCAGCCCCAAGAGTGTCCACCCTTATGTCTCATCCAGGTGTGGGTCTAGATATGGTCAATCCAGGTTGCATCACAGCCTCTGAACGAATTTTGTAAGAATTTCTCTCTCTTTCACTGTCTTTGTTTTACGGATTTCTAAAAGTAATTTATTTTTATAATGGGGTTTAGCTGCCTTTCATGGCTGTGTTTATGCGGCTTTACACCCACTTGACTCACTTCCAGACAGATATCAATACATAGGTTTTAAGATTCTTACTAGTCACATATATTCTTGTGCGGGGAATAGGGGGTGTTGAGTCCACTTCACTGAGCAAGGAGTAGGTCTTGTCTATTACATATTGGGTGTACGGAACGGTATCTGAGCGAATTTGAAACCCTTGTTTTATGCATCACCCCACCTCACCATTCCCGTTAAGCAGCCATAGTGTGTTTTCTAAACGTGTGACTCTGTTCTGTTTTGTAATTCAGTTCAAGTGTAGCGGTTTTTACATTCCCTCTATAAGTGATAGCTTATGATAAGTGTCTTTTTCTGTGTGACTTATTTCACTTAGAATCGTCGTACCTAACTCCACTCATCTTGCTTCTACTAGCCTTATGACATTGATTTCATGTCTGAGTGATATTCCATTGTACATAAGGACCACAACTTGTTTATCCATTTTTCTCTTTCCTGGGATATTTACGGTGTCATGAAGTGGAGGTTCTTGTCAACAGAGCAGCCCTAAATTTTCCGGTGCCTGTGTCTTGCTGATTTTTAGTTTTTCCAATTTATACGCCCATGAGTGGACGCGCCCTATGCTCCCTAAGCTGTTTTTTTTCGATGTTTCAGGACACAACGTACACTTCTCCAGAGTGGTTGTTGGCAATTTACATCCCGCCCATCAGTGTAGCAAGGCTGCCATTTCTCCATGGCCTGTCCTGCATTTCTGGTTTTGACACTTTTTGCAGCATGGCCCTTTTCACCGATGGGAAGCGAGACTTCTTTGTAGCGCTGATTTGCCTTTCCAGGTTGCTTGGTTGGCCAAAAAGGGCGTATGCGTTTTTTCCTGAATATATTCAGGAAAAAACGCATACGCCCGTTTTGGCCAAGGGCATCATTGTCGACGTTTTGCCGCTTTTCATGTGCTTTAAAGGCGGTTCGTATCTACCTCCTGAAATCTGTTTCCTGCAATTCTGCCTTGCTTTCAAATCCTCTTCGTTGCCTTCCCTCAATATATCTGTGGATGAGAGTTATCATTTATAACTCTGCGGGTTTGTGAATTGCAGTTTCCCTGAGCTCCATTTTTCAACTGTCTTTTTTGGGAGCTGGCCGCAAAAGCGCGGGATTGCCTCAGGCCCTATTCTGCTTCTGGGCGGCAGGCTGAGCCTGTGGTTAATTCTTCTTCCTGTTGGGAAAATAGAGTGACCTGTGCCTGTCCCAACACCTAGATCTAGTCTCTCATTGGTTGCCCCTCTTCCCGTTCGTCCTCAGGACAAATTGCAACCTGTAGGGAACAGGAGGTGAAAGGTGCTGATTCTCCAAGTAGGGAGATTGCTAGTAAAGTAGCTGGAATGGCGAAACCGAGCACAAGGAGATGAGAAATGAGGTGCGTTTTAGAAACCTTTCAAAATCACACGGTGTACCATCTTCTGGGTTTCTCATGCATGTTTTCGATGTAGGAAGATGCCCTTGAACCTGGAGATTTGGGACCCATGGGATGGGTACCATGCAGTATTACTTTAAAGGGTCTGCGTTTGCTCACCCAACCACACCCAAACTCTCAGCCCCAAGAGTGTCCACCCTTATATCTCATCCAGCTGTGGGTCTTGATATGGTCAATCCAGGTTGCATCACAGCCTCTGAACGAATTTTGTAAGAATTTCTCTCTCTTTCACTGTCTTTGTTTTATGGGTTTTTAAAAGTAATTTATTTTTATAATGGGGTTTAGCTGCTTTTCACTGCTGTGTTTATGCGGCTTTACACCCACTTGACTCACTTCCAGACAGATATCAATACATAGGTTTTAAGATTCTTACTAGTCACATATATTCTTGTGCGGGGAATAGGGGGTGTTGAGTCCAGTTCACTGAGCAAGGAGTAGGTCTTGTCTATTACATATTGGGTGTATGGAACGGTATCTGAGCCAATTTGAAAACCTTGTTTTATGCATCACCCCACCTCACATTTCCTGTTAAGCAGCTATAGTGTGTTTTCTAAACGTGTGACTCAGTTCTGTTTTGTAATTCACTTCAAGTGTAGCGGTTTTTACATTCCCTCTATAAGTGATAGCTTATGATAAGTGTCTTTTTCTGTGTGACTTATTTCACTTAGAATCGTCGTACCTAACTCCACTCATCTTGCTTCTACTAGCCTTATGACATTGATTTCATGTCTGAGTGATATTCCATTGTACATAAGGACCACAACTTCTTTATCCATTTTTCTCTTTCCTGGGATATTTAAGGTGTCATGAAGTGGAGGTTCTTGTCAACAGAGCAGCCCTAAACTTTCGGGTGCCTGTGTATTGCTGATTTTTAGTTTTTCCAATTTATACGCCCATGAGTGGACGTGCCCTATGCTCCCTAAGCTGTTTTTTTTCGATGTTTCAGGACACAACGTATACTTCTCCAGAGTGGCTGTTGGCAATTTACATCCCGCCCATCAGTGTAGCAAGGCTGCCATTTCTCCATGGCCTGTCCTGCATTTCTGGTTTTGACACTTTTTGCAGCATGGCCCTTTTGTCCGAAGGGAAGCGAGACTTCTTTGTAGCGCTGATTTGCCTTTCCAGGTTGCTTGGTTGGCCAAAAAGGGCGTATGCGTTTTTTCCTGAATATATTCAGGAAAAAACGCATACGCCCTTTTTGGCCAAGGGCATCATTGTCGACGTTTTGCCGCTTTTCATGTGCTTTAAAGGCGATTCGTATCTACCTCCTGAAATCTGTTTCCTGCAATTCTGCCTTGCTTTCAAATCCTCTTCGTTGCCTTCCCTCAATATATCTGTGGATGAGAGTTATCATTTATAACTCTGCGGGTTTGTGAATTGCAGTTTCCCTGAGCTCCATTTTTCAACTGTCTTTTTTGGGAGCTGGCCGCAAAAGCGCGGGATTGCCTCAGGCCCTATTCTGCTTCTGGGCGGCAGGCTGAGCCTGTGGTTAATTCTTCTTCCTGTTGGGAAAATAGAGTGACCTGTGCCTGTCCCAACACCTAGATCTATTCTCTCATTGGTTGCCCCTCTTCCCGTTCATCCTCAGGACAAATTGCAACCTGTAGGGAACAGGAGGATAAGGTGCTGATTCTCCAAGTAGGGAGATTGCTAGTAAAGTAGCTGGAATGGCGAAACCGAGCACAAGGAGATGAGAAATGAGGTGCGTTTTAGAAACCTTTCAAAATCACACGGTGTACCATCTTCTGGGTTTCTCATGCATGTTTTCGATGTAGGAAGATGCCCTTGAACCTGGAGATTTGGGACCCATGTGATGGGTACCACGCAGTATTACTTTAAAGGGTCTGCGTTTGCTCACCCAACCTCACCCAACCTTTCAGCCCCAAGAGTGTCCACCCTTATGTCTCATCCAGCTGTGGGTCTAGATATGGTCAACCCAGGTTGCATCACAGCCTCTGAACGAATTTTGTAAGAATTTCTCTCTCTTTCACTGTCTTTGTTTTATGGGTTTTTAAAAGTAATTTATTTTTATAATGGGGTTTAGCTGCCTTTCATGGCTGTGTTTATGCGGCTTTACACCCACTTGACTCACTTCCAGACAGATATCAATACATAGGTTTTAAGATTCTTACTAGTCACATATATTCTTGTGCGGGGAATAGGGGGTGTTGAGTCCAGTTCACTGAGCAAGGAGTATGTCTTGTCTATTACATATTGGGTGTATGGAACGGTATGTGAGCGAATTTGAAACCCTTGTTTTATGCATCACCCCACCTCACCTTTCCTGTTAAGCAGCTATAGTGTGTTTTCTAAACGTGTGACTCTGTTCTGTTTTGTATTTCAGTTCAAGTGTAGCGGTTTTTACATTCCCTCTATAAGTGATAGCTTATGATAAGTGTCTTTTTCTGTGTGACTTATTTCACTTAGAATCGTCGTACCTAACTCCACTCATCTTGCTTCTACTAGCCTTATGACATTGATTTCATGTCTGAGTGATATTCCATTGTACATAAGGACCACAACTTCTTTATCCATTTTTCTCTTTCCTGGGATATTTAAGGTGTCATGAAGTGGAGGTTCTTGTCAACAGAGCAGCCCTAAACTTTCCGGTGCCTGTGTCTTGCTGATTTTTAGTTTTTCCAATTTATACGCCCATGAGTGGACGTGCCCTATGCTCCCTAAGCTGTTTTTTTTCGATGTTTCAGGACACAACGTACACTTCTCCAGAGTGGGTGTTGGCAATTTACATCCCGCCCATCAGTGTAGCAAGGCTGCCATTTCTCCATGGCCTGTCCTGCATTTCTGGTTTTGACACTTTTTGCAGCATCGCCCTTTTGACCGATGGGAAGCGAGACTTCTTTGTAGCGCTGATTTGCCTTTCCAGGTTGCTTGGTTGGCCAAAAAGGGCGTATGCGTTTTTTCCTGAATATATTCAGGAAAAAACGCATACGCCCTTTTTGGCCAAGGGCATCATTGTCGACGTTTTGCCGCTTTTCATGTGCTTTAAAGCGATTCGTATCTACCTCCTGAAATCTGTTTCCTGCAATTCTGCCTTGCTTTCAAATCCTCTTCGTTGCCTTCCCTCAATATATCTGTGGATGACAGTTATCATTTATAACTCTGCGGGTTTGTGAATTGCAGTTTCCCTGAGCTCCATTTTTCAACTGTCTTTTTTGGGAGCTGGCCACAAAAGCGCGGGATTGCCTCAGGCCCTATTCTGGTTCCGGGCGGCAGGCTGAGCCTGTGGTTAATTCTTCTTCCTGTTGGGAAAATAGAGTGACCTGTGCCTGTCCCAACACCTAGATCTAGTCTCTCATTGGTTGCCCCTCTTCCCGTTCATCCTCAGGACAAATTGCAACCTGTAGGGAACAGGAGGTTAAAGGTGCTGATTCTCCAAGTAGGGAGATTGCTAGTAAAGTAGCTGGAATGGCGAAACCGAGCACAAGGAGATGAGAAATGAGGTGCGTTTTAGAAACCTTTCAAAATCACACGGTGTACCATCTTCTGGGTTTCTCATGCATGTTTTCGATGTAGGAAGATGCCGTTGAACCTGGAGATTTGGGACCCATGGGATGGGTACCACGCAGTATTACTTTAAAGGGTCTGCGTTTGCTCACCCAACCTCACCCAACCTCTCAGCCCCAAGAGTGTCCACCCTTATGTCTCATCCAGCTGTGGGTCTTGATATGGTCAATCCAGGTTGCATCACAGCCTCTGAACGAATTTTGTAAGAATTTCTCTCTCTTTCACTGTCTTTGTTTTATGGGTTTTTAAAAGTAATTTATTTTTATAATGGGGTTTAGCTGCTTTTCATGGCTGTGTTTATGCGGCTTTACACCCACTTGACTCACTTCCAGAGAGATATCAATACATAGGTTTTAAGATTCTTACTAGTCACATATATTCTTGTGTGGTGAATAGGGGGTGTTGAGTCCAGTTCACTGAGCAAGGAGTAGGTCTTGTCTATTACATATTGGGTGTATGGAACGGTATCTGAGCGAATTTGAAACCCTTGTTTTATGCATCATCCCACCTCACCATTCCCGTTAAGCAGCCATAGTGTGTTTTCTAAACGTGTGACTCTGTTCTGTTTTGTAATTCAGTTCAAGTGTAGCGGTTTTTACATTCCCTCTATAAGTGATAGCTTATGATAAGTGTCTTTTTCTGTGTGACTTATTTCACTTAGAATCGTCGTACCTAACTCCACTCATCTTGCTTCTACTAGCTTTATGACATTGATTTCATGTCTGAGTGATATTCCATTGTACATAAGGACCACAACTTCTTTATCCATTTTTCTCTTTCCTGGGATATTTAAGGTGTCATGAAGTGGAGGTTCTTGTCAACAGAGCAGCCCTAAACTTTCCGGTGCCTGTGTCTTGCTGATTTTTAGTTTTTCCAATTTATACGCCCATGAGTGGACGTGCCCTATGCTCCCTAAGCTGTTTTTTTTCGATGTTTCAGGACACAACGTACACTTCTCCAGAGTGGGTGTTGGCAATTTACATCCCGCCCATCAGTGTAGCAAGGCTGCCATTTCTCCATGGCCTGTCCTGCATTTCTGGTTTTGACACTTTTTGCAGCATGGCCCTTTTCACCGATGGGAAGCGAGACTTCTTTGTAGCGCTGATTTGCCTTTCCAGGTTGCTTGGTTGGCCAAAAAGGGCGTATGCGTTTTTTCCTGAATATATTCAGGAAAAAACGCATACGCCCTTTTTGGCCAAGGGCATCATTGTCGACGTTTTGCCGCTTTTCATGTGCTTTAAAGGCGATTCGTATCTACCTCCTGAAATCTGTTTCCTGCAATTCTGCCTTGCTTTCAAATCCTCTTCGTTGCCTTCCCTCAATATATCTGTGGATGAGAGTTATCATTTATAACTCTGCGGGTTTGTGAATTGCAGTTTCCCTGAGCTCCATTTTTCAACTGTCTTTTTTGGGAGCTGGCCGCAAAAGCGCGGGATTGCCTCAGGCCCTATTCTGCTTCTGGGCGGCAGGCTGAGCCTGTGGTTAATTCTTCTTCCTGTTGGGAAAATAGAGTGACCTGTGCCTGTCCCAACACCTAGATCTAGTCTCTCATTGGTTGCCCCTCTTCCCGTTCGTCCTCAGGACAAATTGCAACCTGTAGGGAACAGGAGGTTAAAGGTGCTGATTCTCCAAGTAGGGAGATTGCTAGTAAAGTAGCTGGAATGGCGAAACCGAGCACAAGGAGATGAGAAATGAGGTGCGTTTTAGAAACCTTTCAAAATCACACGGTGTACCATCTTCTGGGTTTCTCATGCATGTTTTCGATGTAGGAAGATGCCCTTGAACCTGGAGATTTGGGACCCATGTGATGGGTACCACGCAGTAGTACTTTAAAGGGTCTGCGTTTTCTCACCCAACCTCACCCAACCTCTCAGCCCCAAGAGTGTCCACCCTTATGTCTCATCCAGCTATGGGTCTAGATATGGTCAGTCCAGGTTGCATCACAGCCTCTGAACGAATTTTGTAAGAATTTCTCTCTCTTTCACTGTCTTTGTTTTATGGGTTTTTAAAAGTAATTTATTTTTATAATGGGGTTTAGCTGCCTTTCATGGCTGTGTTTATGCGGCTTTACACCCACTTGACTCACTTCCACACAGATATCAATACATAGGTTTTAAGATTCTTACTAGTCACATATATTCTTGTGCGGGGAATAGGGGGTGTTGAGTCCAGTTCACTGAGCAAGGAGTATGTCTTGTCTATTACATATTGGGTGTATGGAACGGTATGTGAGCGAATTTGAAACCCTTGTTTTATGCATCACCCCACCTCACCTTTCCTGTTAAGCAGCTATAGTGTGTTTTCTAAACGTGTGACTCTGTTCTGTTTTGTAATTCAGTTCAAGTGTAGTGGTTTTTACATTCCCTCTATAAGTGATAGCTTATGATAAGTGTCTTTTTCTGTGTGACTTATTTCACTTAGAATCGTCGTACCTAACTCCACTCATCTTGCTTCTACTAGCCTTATGACATTGATTTCATGTCTGAGTGATATTCCATTGTACATAAGGACCACAACTTCTTTATCCATTTTTCTCTTTCCTGGGATATTTAAGGTGTCATGAATTGGAGGTTCTTGTCAACAGAGCAGCCCTAAACTTTCCGGTGCCTGTGTCTTGCTGATTTTTAGTTTTTCCAATTTATACGCCCATGAGTGGACGTGCCCTATGCTCCCTAAGCTGTTTTTTTTCGATGTTTCAGGACACAACGTACACTTCTCCAGAGTGGGTGTTGGCAATTTACATCCCGCCCATCAGTGTAGCAAGGCTGCCATTTCTCCATGGCCTGTCCTGCATTTCTGGTTTTGACACTTTTTGCAGCATCGCCCTTTTGACCGATGGGAAGCGAGACTTCTTTGTAGCGCTGATTTGCCTTTCCAGGTTGCTTGGTTGGCCAAAAAGGGCGTATGCGTTTTTTCCTGAATATATTCAGGAAAAAACGCATACGCCCTTTTTGGCCAAGGGCATCATTGTCGACGTTTTGCCGCTTTTCATGTGCTTTAAAGCGATTCGTATCTACCTCCTGAAATCTGTTTCCTGCAATTCTGCCTTGCTTTCAAATCCTCTTCGTTGCCTTCCCTCAATATATCTGTGGATGAGAGTTATCATTTATAACTCTGCGGGTTTGTGAATTGCAGTTTCCCTGAGCTCCATTTTTCAACTGTCTTTTTTGGAGCTGGCCACAAAAGCGCGGGATTGCCTCAGGCCCTATTCTGCTTCTGGGCGGCAGGCTGAGCCTGTGGTTAATTCTTCTTCCTGTTGGAAAAATAGACTGACCTGTGCCTGTCCCAACACCTAGATCTAGTCTCTCATTGGTTGCCCCTCTTCCCGTTCATCCTAAGGACAAACTGCAACATGTAGGGAACAGGAGGATAAGGTGCTGATTCTCCAAGTAGGGAGATTGCTAGTAAAGTAGCTGGAATGGCGAAACCGAGCACAAGGAGATGAGAAATGAGGTGCGTTTTAGAAACCTTTCAAAATCACACGGTGTACCATCTTCTGGGTTTCTCATGCATGTTTTCGATGTAGGAAGATGCCCTTGAACCTGGAGATTTGGGACCCATGGGATGGGTACCACGCAGTATTACTTTAAAGGGTCTGCGTTTGCTCACCCAACCTCACCCAACCTCTCAGCCCCAAGAGTGTCCACCCTTATGTCTCATCCAGGTGTGGGTCTAGATATGGTCAATCCAGGTTGCATCACAGCCTCTGAACGAATTTTGTAAGAATTTCTCTCTCTTTCACTGTCTTTGTTTTACGGATTTCTAAAAGTAATTTATTTTTATAATGGGGTTTAGCTGCCTTTCATGGCTGTGTTTATGCGGCTTTACACCCACTTGACTCACTTCCAGACAGATATCAATACATAGGTTTTAAGATTCTTACTAGTCACATATATTCTTGTGCGGGGAATAGGGGGTGTTGAGTCCACTTCACTGAGCAAGGAGTAGGTCTTGTCTATTACATATTGGGTGTACGGAACGGTATCTGAGCGAATTTGAAACCCTTGTTTTATGCATCACCCCACCTCACCATTCCCGTTAAGCAGCCATAGTGTGTTTTCTAAACGTGTGACTCTGTTCTGTTTTGTAATTCAGTTCAAGTGTAGCGGTTTTTACATTCCCTCTATAAGTGATAGCTTATGATAAGTGTCTTTTTCTGTGTGACTTATTTCACTTAGAATCGTCGTACCTAACTCCACTCATCTTGCTTCTACTAGCCTTATGACATTGATTTCATGTCTGAGTGATATTCCATTGTACATAAGGACCACAACTTCTTTATCCATTTTTCTCTTTCCTGGGATATTTAAGGTGTCATGAAGTGGAGGTTCTTGTCAACAGAGCAGCCCTAAACTTTCCGGTGCCTGTGTCTTGCTGATTTTTAGTTTTTCCAATTTATACGCCCATGAGTGGACGTGCCCTATGCTCCCTAAGCTGTTTTTTTTCGATGTTTCAGGACACAATGTACACTTCTCCAGAGTGGGTGTTGGCAATTTACATCCCGCCCATCAGTGTAGCAAGGCTGCCATTTCTCCATGGCCTGTCCTGCATTTCTGGTTTTGACACTTTTTGCAGCATCGCCCTTTTGACCGATGGGAAGCGAGACTTCTTTGTAGCGCTGATTTGCCTTTCCAGGTTGCTTGGTTGGCCAAAAAGGGCGTATGCGTTTTTTCCTGAATATATTCAGGAAAAAACGCATACGCCCTTTTTGGCCAAGGGCATCATTGTCGACGTTTTGCCGCTTTTCATGGGCTTTAAAGGCGATTCGTATCTACCTCCTGAAATCTGTTTCCTGCAATTCTGCCTTGCTTTCAAATCCTCTTCGTTGCCTTCCCTCAATATATCTGTGGATGAGAGTTATCATTTATAACTCTGCGGGTTTGTGAATTGCAGTTTCCCTGAGGTCCATTTTTCAACTGTCTTTTTTGGGAGCTGGCCTCAAAAGCGCGGGATTGCCTCAGGCCCTATTCTGCTTCTGGGCGGCAGGCTGAGCCTGTGGTTAATTCTTCTTCCTGTTGGGAAAATAGAGTGACCTGTGCCTGTCCCAACACCTAGATCTAGTCTCTCATTGGTTGCCCCTCTTCCCGTTCGTCCTCAGGACAAATTGCAACCTGTAGGGAACAGGAGGTTAAAGGTGCTGATTCTCCAAGTAGGGAGATTGCTAGTAAAGTAGCTGGAATGGCAAAACCGAGCACAAGGAGATGAGAAATGAGGTGCGTTTTAGAAACCTTTCAAAATCACACGGTGTACCATCTTCTGGGTTTCTCATGCATGTTTTCGATGTAGGAAGATTCCCTTGAAACTGGAGATTTGGGACCCATGGGATGGGTACCACGCAGTATTACTTTAAAGGGTCTGCGTTTGCTCACCCAACCTCACCCAACCTCTCAGCCCCAAGAGTGTCCACCCTTATGTCTCATCCAGCTGTGGGTCTAGATATGGTCAATCCAGGTTGCATCACAGCCTCTGAACGAATTTTGTAAGAATTTCTCTCTCTTTCACTGTCTTTGTTTTACGGGTTTTTAAAAGTAATTTATTTTTATAATGGGGTTTAGCTGCTTTTCATGGCTGTGTTTATGCGGCTTTACACCCACTTGACTCACTTCCAGACAGATATCAATACATAGGTTTTAAGATTCTTACTAGTCACATATATTCTTGTGCGGTGAATAGGGGGTGTTGAGTCCAGTTCACTGAGCAAGGAGTAGGTCTTGTCTATTACATATTGGGTGTATGGAACGGTATGTGAGCGAATTTGAAACCCTTGTTTTATGCATCATCCCACCTCACCTTTCCTGTTAAGCAGCTATAGTGTGTTTTCTAAACGTGTGACTCTGTTCTGTTTTGTAATTCAGTTCAAGTGTAGCGGTTTTTACATTCCCTCTATAAGTGATAGCTTATGATAAGTGTCTTTTTCTGTGTGACTTATTTCACTTAGAATCGTCGTACCTAACTCCACTCATCTTGCTTCTACTAGCCTTATAACATTGATTTCATGTCTGAGTGATATTCCATTGTACATAAGGACCACAACTTCTTTATCCATTTTTCTCTTTCCTGGGATATTTAAGGTGTCATGAAGTGGAGGTTCTTGTCAACAGAGCAGCCCTAAACTTTCCGGTGCCTGTGTCTTGCTGATTTTTAGTTTTTCCAATTTATACGCCTATGAGTGGACGTGCCCTATGCTCCCTAAGCTGTTTTTTTTCCATGTTTCAGGACACAACGTACACTTATCCAGAGTGGCTGTTGGCAATTTACATCCCGCCCATCAGTGTAGCAAGGCTGCCATTTCTCCATGGCCTGTCCTGGATTTCTGGGTTTGACACTTTTTGCAGCATGGCCCTTTTGACCGATGGGAAGCGAGACTTCTTTGTAGCGCTGATTTGCCTTTCCAGGTTGCTTGGTTGGCCAAAAAGGGCGTATGCGTTTTTTCCTGAATATATTCAGGAAAAAACGCATACGCCCTTTTTGGCCAAGGGCATCATTGTCGACCTTTTGCCGCTTTTCATGTGCTTTAAAGGCGATTCGTATCTACCTCCTGAAATCTGTTTCCTGCAATTCTGCCTTGCTTTCAAATCCTCTTCGTTGCCTTCCCTCAATATATCTGTGGATGAGAGTTATCATTTATAACTCTGCGGGTTTGTGAATTGCAGTTTCCCTGAGCTCCATTTTTCAACTGTCTTTTTTGGGAGCTGGCCGCAAAAGCGTGGGATTGCCTCAGGCCCTATTCTGCTTCTGGGCGGCAGGCTGAGCCTGTGGTTAATTCTTCTTCCTGTTGGGAAAATAGAGTGACCTGTGCCTGTCCCAACACCTAGATCTAGTCTCTCATTGGTTGCCCCTCTTCCCGTTCATCCTCAGGACAAATTGCAACCTGTAGGGAACAGGAGGTTAAAGGTGCTGATTCTCCAAGTAGGGAGATTGCTAGTAAAATAGCTGGAATGACGAAACCGAGCACAAGGAGATGAGAAATGAGGTGCGTTTTAGAAACCTTTCAAAATCACACGGTGTACCATCTTCTGGGTTTCTCATGCATGTTTTCGATGTAGGAAGATGCCCTTGAACCTGGAGATTTGGGACCCATGGGATGGGTACCACGCAGTATTACTTTAAAGGGTCTGCGTTTGCTCACCCAACATCACCCAACCTCTCAGCCCCAAGAGTGTCCTCCCTTATGTCTCATCCAGGTGTGGGTGTAGATATGGTCAATCCAGGTTGCATCACAGCCTCTGAACGAATTTTGTAAGAATTTCTCTCTCTTTCACTGTCTTTGTTTTACGGGTTTTTAAAAGTAATTTATTTTTATAATGGGGTTTAGCTGCTTTTCATGGTTGTGTTTATGCGGCTTTACACCCACTTGACTCACTTCCAGACAGATATCAATACATAGGTTTTAAGATTCTTACTAGTCACATATATTCTTGTGCGGGGAATAGGGGGTGTTGAGTCCAGTTCACTGAGCAAGGAGTAGGTCTTGTCTATTACATATTGGGTGTATGGAACGGTATCTGAGCGAATTTGAAACCCTTGTTTTATGCATCACCCCACCTCACCATTCCCGTTAAGCAGCCATAGTGTGTTTTCTAAACGTGTGACTCTGTTCTGTTTTGTAATTCAGTTCAAGTGTAGCGGTTTTTACATTCCCTCTATAAGTGATAGCTTATGATAAGTGTCTTTTTCTGTGTGACTTATTTCACTTAGAATGGTCGTACCTAACTCCACTCATCTTGCTTCTACTAGCCTTATAACATTGATTTCATGTCTGAGTGATATTCCATTGTACATAAGGACCACAACTTCTTTATCCATTTTTCTCTTTCCTGGGATATTTAAGGTGTCATGAAGTGGAGGTTCTTGTCAACAGAGCAGCCCTAAACTTTCCGGTGCCTGTGTCTTGCTGATTTTTAGTTTTTCCAATTTATACGCCTATGAGTGGACGTGCCCTATGCTCCCTAAGCTGTTTTTTTTCCATGTTTCAGGACACAACGTACACTTCTCCAGAGTGGCTGTTGGCAATTTACATCCCACCCATCAGTGTAGCAAGGCTGCCATTTCTCCATGGCCTGTCCTGGATTTCTGGGTTTGACACTTTGTGCAGCATGGCCCTTTTGACCGATGGGAAGCGAGACTTCTTTGTAGCGCTGATTTGCCTTTCCAGGTTGCTTGGTTGGCCAAAAAGGGCGTATGCGTTTTTTCCTGAATATATTCAGGAAAAAACGCATACGCCCTTTTTGGCCAAGGGCATCATTGTCGACGTTTTGCCGCTTTTCATGTGCTTTAAAGGCGATTCGTATCTACCTCCTGAAATCTGTTTCCTGCAATTCTGCCTTGCTTTCAAATCCTCTTCGTTGCCTTCCCTCAATATATCTGTGGATGAGAGTTATCATTTATAACTCTGCGGGTTTGTGAATTGCAGTTTCCCTGAGCTCCATTTTTCAACTGTCTTTTTTGGGAGCTGGCCGCAAAAGCGCGGGATTGCCTCAGGCCCTATTCTGCTTCTGGGCGGCAGGCTGAGCCTGTGGTTAATTCTTCTTCCTGTTGGGAAAATAGAGTGACCTGTGCCTGTCCCAACACCTAGATCTAGTCTCTCATTGGTTGCCCCTCTTGCCGTTCATCCTCAGGACAAATTGCAACCTGTAGGGAACAGGAGGTTAAAGGTGCTGATTCTCCAAGTAGGGAGATTGCTAGTAAAATAGCTGGAATGACGAAACCGAGCACAAGGAGATGAGAAATGAGGTGCGTTTTAGAAACCTTTCAAAATCACACGGTGTACCATCTTCTGGGTTTCTCATGCATGTTTTCGATGTAGGAAGATGCCCTTGAACCTGGAGATTTGGGACCCATGGGATGGGTACCACGCAGTATTACTTTAAAGGGTCTGCGTTTGCTCACCCAACCTCACCCAACCTCTCAGCCCCAAGAGTGTCCACCCTTATGTCTCATCCAGCTGTGGGTCTAGATATGGTCAATCCAGGTTGCATCACAGCCTCTGAACGAATTTTGTAAGAATTTCTCTCTCTTTCACTATCTTTTTTTACGGGTTTTTAAAAGTAATTCATTTTTATAATGGGGTTTAGCTGCTTTTCATGGTTGTGTTTATGCGGCTTTACACCCACTTGACTCACTTCCAGACAGATATCAATACATAGGTTTTAAGATTCTTACTAGTCACATATATTCTTGTGCGGGGAATAGGGGGTGTTGAGTCCAGTTCACTGAGCAAGGAGTAGGTCTTGTCTATTACATATTGGGTGTATGGAACGGTATCTGAGCGAATTTGAAACCCTTGTTTTATGCATCACCCCACCTCACCATTCCCGTTAAGCAGCCATAGTGTGTTTTCTAAACTTGTGACTCTGTTCTGTTTTGTAATTCAGTTCAAGTGTAGCGGTTTTTACATTCCCTCTATAAGTGATAGCTTATGATAAGTGTCTTTTTCTGTGTGACTTATTTCACTTAGAATCGTCGTACCTAACTCCACTCATCTTGCTTCTACTAGCCTTATGACATTGATTTCATGTGTGAGTGATATTCCATTGTACATAAGGACCACAACCTCTTTATCCATTTTTCTCTTTCCTGGGATATTTAAGGTGTCATGAAGTGGAGGTTCTTGTCAACAGAGCAGCCCTAAACTTTCCGGTGCCTGTGTCTTGCTGATTTTTAGTTTTTCCAATTTATACGCCCATGAGTGGACGTGCCCTATGCTCCCTAAGCTGTTTTTATTCGATGTTTCAGGACACAACGTACACTTCTCCAGAGTGGTTGTTGGCAATTTACATCCCGCCCATCAGTGTAGCAAGGCTGCCATTTCTCCATGGCCTGTCCTGCATTTCTGGTTTTGACACTTTTTGCAGCATGGCCCTTTTCACCGATGGGAAGCGAGACTTCTTTGTAGCGCTGATTTGCCTTTCCAGGTTGCTTGGTTGGCCAAAAAGGGCGTATGCGTTTTTTCCTGAATATATTCAGGAAAAAACGCATACGCCCTATTTGGCCAAGGGCATCATTGTCGACCTTTTGCCGCTTTTCATGGCTTTAAAGGCGATTCGTATCTACCTCCTGAAATCTGTTTCCTGCAATTCTGCCTTGCTTTCAAATCCTCTTCGTTGCCTTCCCTCATTATATCTGTGGATGAGAGTTATCATTTATAACTCTGCGGGTTTGTGAATTGCAGTTTCCCTGAGGTCCATTTTTCAACTGTCTTTTTTGGGACCTGGCCGCAAAAGCGCGGGATTGCCTCAGGCCCTATTCTGCTTCTGGGCGGCAGGCTGAGCCTGTGGTTTATTCTTCTTCCTGTTGGGAAAATAGAGTGACCTGTGCCTGTCCCAACACCTAGATCTAGTCTCTCATTGGTTGCCCCTCTTCCCGTTCGTCCTCAGGACAAATTGCAACCTGTAGGGAACAGGAGGTTAAAGGTGCTGATTCTCCAAGTAGGGAGATTGCTAGTAAAGTAGCTGGAATGGCGAAACCGAGCACAAGGAGATGAGAAATGAGGTGCGTTTTAGAAACCTTTCAAAATCACACGGTGTACCATCTTCTGGGTTTCTCATGCATGTTTTCGATGTAGGAAGATGCCCTTGAACCTGGAGATTTGGGACCCATGGGATGGGTACCACGCAGTATTACTTTAAAGGGTCTGCGTTTGCTCACCCAACATCACCCAACCTCTCAGCCCCAAGAGTGTCCTCCCTTATGTCTCATCCAGGTGTGGGTGTAGATATGGTCAATCCAGGTTGCATCACAGCCTCTGAACGAATTTTGTAAGAATTTCTCTCTCTTTCACTGTCTTTGTTTTACGGGTTTTTAAAAGTAATTTATTTTTATAATGGGGTTTAGCTGCTTTTCATGGTTGTGTTTATGCGGCTTTACACCCACTTGACTCACTTCCAGACAGATATCAATACATAGGTTTTAAGATTCTTACTAGTCACATATATTCTTGTGCAGGGAATAGGGGGTGTTGAGTCCAGTTCACTGAGCAAGGAGTAGGTCTTGTCTATTACATATTGGGTGTATGGAACGGTATCTGAGCGAATTTGAAACCCTTGTTTTATGCATCACCCCACCTCACCATTCCCGTTAAGCAGCCATAGTGTGTTTTCTAAACGTGTGACTCTGTTCTGTTTTGTAATTCAGTTCAAGTGTAGCGGTTTTTACATTCCCTCTATAAGTGATAGCTTATGATAAGTGTCTTTTTCTGTGTGACTTATTTCACTTAGAATGGTCGTACCTAACTCCACTCATCTTGCTTCTACTAGCCTTATAACATTGATTTCATGTCTGAGTGATATTCCATTGTACATAAGGACCACAACTTCTTTATCCATTTTTCTCTTTCCTGGGATATTTAAGGTGTCATGAAGTGGAGGTTCTTGTCAACAGAGCAGCCCTAAACTTTCCGGTGCCTGTGTCTTGCTGATTTTTAGTTTTTCCAATTTATACGCCTATGAGTGGACGTGCCCTATGCTCCCTAAGCTGTTTTTTTTCCATGTTTCAGGACACAACGTACACTTCTCCAGAGTGGCTGTTGGCAATTTACATCCCACCCATCAGTGTAGCAAGGCTGCCATTTCTCCATGGCCTGTCCTGGATTTCTGGGTTTGACACTTTGTGCAGCATGGCCCTTTTGACCGATGGGAAGCGAGACTTCTTTGTAGCGCTGATTTGCCTTTCCAGGTTGCTTGGTTGGCCAAAAAGGGCGTATGCGTTTTTTCCTGAATATATTCAGGAAAAAACGCATACGCCCTTTTTGGCCAAGGGCATCATTGTCGACGTTTTGCCGCTTTTCATGTGCTTTAAAGGCGATTCGTATCTACCTCCTGAAATCTGTTTCCTGCAATTCTGCCTTGCTTTCAAATCCTCTTCGTTGCCTTCCCTCAATATATCTGTGGATGAGAGTTATCATTTATAACTCTGCGGGTTTGTGAATTGCAGTTTCCCTGAGCTCCATTTTTCAACTGTCTTTTTTGGGAGCTGGCCGCAAAAGCGCGGGATTGCCTCAGGCCCTATTCTGCTTCTGGGCGGCAGGCTGAGCCTGTGGTTAATTCTTCTTCCTGTTGGGAAAATAGAGTGACCTGTGCCTGTCCCAACACCTAGATCTAGTCTCTCATTGGTTGCCCCTCTTCCCGTTCATCCTCAGGACAAATTGCAACCTGTAGGGAACAGGAGGTTAAAGGTGCTGATTCTCCAAGTAGGGAGATTGCTAGTAAAATAGCTGGAATGACGAAACCGAGCACAAGGAGATGAGAAATGAGGTGCGTTTTAGAAACCTTTCAAAATCACACGGTGTACCATCTTCTGGGTTTCTCATGCATGTTTTCGATGTAGGAAGATGCCCTTGAACCTGGAGATTTGGGACCCATGGGATGGGTACCACGCAGTATTACTTTAAAGGGTCTGCGTTTGCTCACCCAACCTCACCCAACCTCTCAGCCCCAAGAGTGTCCACCCTTATGTCTCATCCAGCTGTCGGTCTAGATATGGTCAATCCAGGTTGCATCACAGCCTCTGAACGAATTTTGTAACAATTTCTCTCTCTTTCACTATCTTTTTTTACGGGTTTTTAAAAGTAATTCATTTTTATAATGGGGTTTAGCTGCTTTTCATGGTTGTGTTTATGCGGCTTTACACCCACTTGACTCACTTCCAGACAGATATCAATACATAGGTTTTAAGATTCTTACTAGTCACATATATTCTTGTGCGGGGAATAGGGGGTGTTGAGTCCAGTTCACTGAGCAAGGAGTAGGTCTTGTCTATTACATATTGGGTGTATGGAACGGTATCTGAGCGAATTTGAAACCCTTGTTTTATGCATCACCCCACCTCACCATTCCCGTTAAGCAGCCATAGTGTGTTTTCTAAACGTGTGACTCTGTTCTGTTTTGTAATTCAGTTCAAGTGTAGCGGTTTTTACATTCCCTCTATAAGTGATAGCTTATGATAAGTGTCTTTTTCTGTGTCACTTATTTCACTTAGAATCGTCGTACCTAACTCCACTCATCTTGCTTCTACTAGCCTTATGACATTGATTTCATGTGTGAGTGATATTCCATTGTACATAAGGACCACAACTTCTTTATCCATTTTTCTCTTTCCTGGGATATTTAAGGTGTCATGAAGTGGAGGTTCTTGTCAACAGAGCAGCCCTAAACTTTCCGGTGCCTGTGTCTTGCTGATTTTTAGTTTTTCCAATTTATACGCCCATGAGTGGACGTGCCCTATGCTCCCTAAGCTGTTTTTTTTCGATGTTTCAGGACACAACGTACACTTCTCCAGAGTGGCTGTTGGCAATTTACATCCCGCCCATCAGTGTAGCAAGGCTGCCATTTCTCCATGGCCTGTCCTGCATTTCTGGTTTTGACACTTTTTGCAGCATGGCCCTTTTCACCGATGGGAAGCGAGACTTCTTTGTAGCGCTGATTTGCCTTTCCAGGTTGCTTGGTTGGCCAAAAAGGGCGTATGTGTTTTTTCCTGAATATATTCAGGAAAAAACGCATACGCCCTTTTTGGCCAAGGGCATCATTGTCGACGTTTTGCCGCTTTTCATGTGCTTTAAAGGCGATTCGTATCTACCTCCTGAAATCTGTTTCCTGCAATTCTGCCTTGCTTTCAAATCCTCTTCGTTGCCTTCCCTCAATATATCTGTGGATGAGAGTTATCATTTATAACTCTGCGGGTTTGTGAATTGCAGTTTCCCTGAGCTCCATTTTTCAAATGTCTTTTTTGGGAGCTGGCCGCAAAAGCGCGGGATTGCCTCAGGCCCTATTCTGCTTCTGGGCGGCAGGCTGAGCCTGTGGTTAATTCTTCTTCCTGTTGGGAAAATAGAGTGACCTGTGCCTGTCCCAACACCTAGATCTAGTCTCTCATTGGTTGCCCCTCTTCCCGTTCGTCCTCAGGACAAATTGCAACCTGTAGGGAACAGGAGGTTAAAGGTGCTGATTCTCCAAGTAGGGAGATTGCTAGTAAACTAGCTGGAATAGCGAAACCGAGCACAAGGAGATGAGAAATGAGGTGCGTTTTAGAAACCTTTCAAAATCACACGGTGTACCATCTTCTGGGTTTCTCATGCATGTTTTCGATGTAGGAAGATGCCCTTGAACCTGGAGATTTGGGACCCATGGGATGGGTACCACGCAGTATTACTTTAAAGGGTCTGCGTTTTCTCACCCAACCTCACCCAACCTCTCAGCCCCAAGAGTGTCCACCCTTATGTCTCATCCAGGTGTGGGTCTAGATATGGTCAATCCAGGTTGCATCACAGCCTCTGAACGAATTTTGTAAGAATTTCTCTCTCTTTCACTGTCTTTGTTTTACGGGTTTTTAAAAGTAATTTATTTTTATAATGGGGTTTAGCTGCCTTTCATGGCTGTGTTTATGCGGCTTTACACCCACTTGACTCACTTCCAGACAGATATCAATACATAGGTTTTAAGATTCTTACTAGTCACATATATTCTTGTGCGGGGAATAGGGGGTGTTGAGTCCAGTTCACTGAGCAAGGAGTAGGTCTTGTCTATTACATATTGGGTGTATGGAATTTGAAACCCTTGTTTTATGCATCACCCCACCTCACCTTTCCTGTTAAGCAGCTATAGTGTGTTTTCTAAACGTGTGACTCTGTTCTGTTTTGTAATTCAGTTCAAGTGTAGCGGTTTTTACATTCCCACTATAAGTGATAGCTTATGATAAGTGTCTTTTTCTGTGTGACTTATTTCACTTAGAATCGTCGTACCTAACTCCACTCATCTTGCTTCTACTAGCCTTATGTCATTGATTTCATGTCTGAGTGATATTCCATTGTACATAAGGACCACAACTTCTTTATCCATTTTTCTCTTTCCTGGGATATTTAAGGTGTCATGAAGTGGAGGTTCTTGTCAACAGAGCAGCCCTAAACTTTCCGGTGCCTGTGTCTTGCTGATTTTTAATTTTTCCAATTTATACGCCCATGAGTGGACGTGCCCTATGCTCCCTAAGCTGTTTTTTTTCGATGTTTCAGGACACAACGTACACTTCTCCAGAGTGGGTGTTGGCAATTTACATCCCGCCCATCAGTGTAGCAAGGCTGCCATTTCTCCATGGGCTGTCCTGCATTTCTGGTTTTGACACTTTTTGCAGCATCGCCCTTTTGACCGATGGGAAGCGAGACTTCTTTGTAGCGCTGATTTGCCTTTCCAGGTTGCTTGGTTGGCCAAAAAGGGCGTATGCGTTTTTTCCTGAATATATTCAGGAAAAAACGCATACGCCCTTTTTGGCCAAGGGCATCATTGTGGACGTTTTGCCGCTTTTCATGTGCTTTAAAGGCGATTCGTATCTACCTCCTGAAATCTGTTTCCTGCAATTCTGCCTTGCTTTCAAATCCTCTTCGTTGCCTTCCCTCAATATATCTGTGGATGAGAGTTATCATTTATAACTCTGCGGGTTTGTGAATTGCAGTTTCCCTGAGCTCCATTTTTCAACTGTCTTTTTTGGGAGCTGGCCGCAAAAGCGCGGGATTGCCTCAGGCCCTATTCTGCTTCTGGGCGGCAGGCTGAGCCTGTGGTTAATTCTTCTTCCTGTTGGGAAAATAGAGTGACCTGTGCCTGTCCCAACACCTAGATCTAGTCTCTCATTGGTTGCCCCTCTTGCCGTTCATCCTCAGGACAAATTGCAACCTGTAGGGAACAGGAGGTTAAAGGTGCTGATTCTCCAAGTAGGGAGATTGCTAGTAAAATAGCTGGAATGACGAAACCGAGCACAAGGAGATGAGAAATGAGGTGCGTTTTAGAAACCTTTCAAAATCACACGGTGTACCATCTTCTGGGTTTCTCATGCATGTTTTCGATGTAGGAAGATGCCCTTGAACCTGGAGATTTGGGACCCATGGGATGGGTACCACGCAGTATTACTTTAAAGGGTCTGCGTTTGCTCACCCAACCTCACCCAACCTCTCAGCCCCAAGAGTGTCCACCCTTATGTCTCATCCAGCTGTGGGTCTAGATATGGTCAATCCAGGTTGCATCACAGCCTCTGAACGAATTTTGTAAGAATTTCTCTCTCTTTCACTATCTTTTTTTACGGGTTTTTAAAAGTAATTCATTTTTATAATGGGGTTTAGCTGCTTTTCATGGTTGTGTTTATGCGGCTTTACACCCACTTGACTCACTTCCAGACAGATATCAATACATAGGTTTTAAGATTCTTACTAGTCACATATATTCTTGTGCGGGGAATAGGGGGTGTTGAGTCCAGTTCACTGAGCAAGGAGTAGGTCTTGTCTATTACATATTGGGTGTATGGAACGGTATCTGAGCGAATTTGAAACCCTTGTTTTATGCATCACCCCACCTCACCATTCCCGTTAAGCAGCCATAGTGTGTTTTCTAAACTTGTGACTCTGTTCTGTTTTGTAATTCAGTTCAAGTGTAGCGGTTTTTACATTCCCTCTATAAGTGATAGCTTATGATAAGTGTCTTTTTCTGTGTGACTTATTTCACTTAGAATCGTCGTACCTAACTCCACTCATCTTGCTTCTACTAGCCTTATGACATTGATTTCATGTGTGAGTGATATTCCATTGTACATAAGGACCACAACCTCTTTATCCATTTTTCTCTTTCCTGGGATATTTAAGGTGTCATGAAGTGGAGGTTCTTGTCAACAGAGCAGCCCTAAACTTTCCGGTGCCTGTGTCTTGCTGATTTTTAGTTTTTCCAATTTATACGCCCATGAGTGGACGTGCCCTATGCTCCCTAAGCTGTTTTTATTCGATGTTTCAGGACACAACGTACACTTCTCCAGAGTGGTTGTTGGCAATTTACATCCCGCCCATCAGTGTAGCAAGGCTGCCATTTCTCCATGGCCTGTCCTGCATTTCTGGTTTTGACACTTTTTGCAGCATGGCCCTTTTCACCGATGGGAAGCGAGACTTCTTTGTAGCGCTGATTTGCCTTTCCAGGTTGCTTGGTTGGCCAAAAAGGGCGTATGCGTTTTTTCCTGAATATATTCAGGAAAAAACGCATACGCCCTATTTGGCCAAGGGCATCATTGTCGACCTTTTGCCGCTTTTCATGGCTTTAAAGGCGATTCGTATCTACCTCCTGAAATCTGTTTCCTGCAATTCTGCCTTGCTTTCAAATCCTCTTCGTTGCCTTCCCTCATTATATCTGTGGATGAGAGTTATCATTTATAACTCTGCGGGTTTGTGAATTGCAGTTTCCCTGAGGTCCATTTTTCAACTGTCTTTTTTGGGACCTAGCCGCAAAAGCGCGGGATTGCCTCAGGCCCTATTCTGCTTCTGGGCGGCAGGCTGAGCCTGTGGTTTATTCTTCTTCCTGTTGGGAAAATAGAGTGACCTGTGCCTGTCCCAACACCTAGATCTAGTCTCTCATTGGTTGCCCCTCTTCCCGTTCGTCCTCAGGACAAATTGCAACCTGTAGGGAACAGGAGGTTAAAGGTGCTGATTCTCCAAGTAGGGAGATTGCTAGTAAAGTAGCTGGAATGGCGAAACCGAGCACAAGGAGATGAGAAATGAGGTGCGTTTTAGAAACCTTTCAAAATCACACGGTGTACCATCTTCTGGGTTTCTCATGCATGTTTTCGATGTAGGAAGATGCCCTTGAACCTGGAGATTTGGGACCCATGGGATGGGTACCACGCAGTATTACTTTAAAGGGTCTGCGTTTGCTCACCCAACATCACCCAACCTCTCAGCCCCAAGAGTGTCCTCCCTTATGTCTCATCCAGGTGTGGGTGTAGATATGGTCAATCCAGGTTGCATCACAGCCTCTGAACGAATTTTGTAAGAATTTCTCTCTCTTTCACTGTCTTTGTTTTACGGGTTTTTAAAAGTAATTTATTTTTATAATGGGGTTTAGCTGCTTTTCATGGTTGTGTTTATGCGGCTTTACACCCACTTGACTCACTTCCAGACAGATATCAATACATAGGTTTTAAGATTCTTACTAGTCACATATATTCTTGTGCAGGGAATAGGGGGTGTTGAGTCCAGTTCACTGAGCAAGGAGTAGGTCTTGTCTATTACATATTGGGTGTATGGAACGGTATCTGAGCGAATTTGAAACCCTTGTTTTATGCATCACCCCACCTCACCATTCCCGTTAAGCAGCCATAGTGTGTTTTCTAAACGTGTGACTCTGTTCTGTTTTGTAATTCAGTTCAAGTGTAGCGGTTTTTACATTCCCTCTATAAGTGATAGCTTATGATAAGTGTCTTTTTCTGTGTGACTTATTTCACTTAGAATGGTCGTACCTAACTCCACTCATCTTGCTTCTACTAGCCTTATAACATTGATTTCATGTCTGAGTGATATTCCATTGTACATAAGGACCACAACTTCTTTATCCATTTTTCTCTTTCCTGGGATATTTAAGGTGTCATGAAGTGGAGGTTCTTGTCAACAGAGCAGCCCTAAACTTTCCGGTGCCTGTGTCTTGCTGATTTTTAGTTTTTCCAATTTATACGCCTATGAGTGGACGTGCCCTATGCTCCCTAAGCTGTTTTTTTTCCATGTTTCAGGACACAACGTACACTTCTCCAGAGTGGCTGTTGGCAATTTACATCCCACCCATCAGTGTAGCAAGGCTGCCATTTCTCCATGGCCTGTCCTGGATTTCTGGGTTTGACACTTTGTGCAGCATGGCCCTTTTGACCGATGGGAAGCGAGACTTCTTTGTAGCGCTGATTTGCCTTTCCAGGTTGCTTGGTTGGCCAAAAAGGGCGTATGCGTTTTTTCCTGAATATATTCAGGAAAAAACGCATACGCCCTTTTTGGCCAAGGGCATCATTGTCGACGTTTTGCCGCTTTTCATGTGCTTTAAAGGCGATTCGTATCTACCTCCTGAAATCTGTTTCCTGCAATTCTGCCTTGCTTTCAAATCCTCTTCGTTGCCTTCCCTCAATATATCTGTGGATGAGAGTTATCATTTATAACTCTGCGGGTTTGTGAATTGCAGTTTCCCTGAGCTCCATTTTTCAACTGTCTTTTTTGGGAGCTGGCCGCAAAAGCGCGGGATTGCCTCAGGCCCTATTCTGCTTCTGGGCGGCAGGCTGAGCCTGTGGTTAATTCTTCTTCCTGTTGGGAAAATAGAGTGACCTGTGCCTGTCCCAACACCTAGATCTAGTCTCTCATTGGTTGCCCCTCTTCCCGTTCATCCTCAGGACAAATTGCAACCTGTAGGGATCAGGAGGTTAAAGGTGCTGATTCTCCAAGTAGGGAGATTGCTAGTAAAATAGCTGGAATGACGAAACCGAGCACAAGGAGATGAGAAATGAGGTGCGTTTTAGAAACCTTTCAAAATCACACGGTGTACCATCTTCTGGGTTTCTCATGCATGTTTTCGATGTAGGAAGATGCCCTTGAACCTGGAGATTTGGGACCCATGGGATGGGTACCACGCAGTATTACTTTAAAGGGTCTGCGTTTGCTCACCCAACCTCACCCAACCTCTCAGCCCCAAGAGTGTCCACCCTTATGTCTCATCCAGCTGTCGGTCTAGATATGGTCAATCCAGGTTGCATCACAGCCTCTGAACGAATTTTGTAACAATTTCTCTCTCTTTCACTATCTTTTTTTACGGGTTTTTAAAAGTAATTCATTTTTATAATGGGGTTTAGCTGCTTTTCATGGTTGTGTTTATGCGGCTTTACACCCACTTGACTCACTTCCAGACAGATATCAATACATAGGTTTTAAGATTCTTACTAGTCACATATATTCTTGTGCGGGGAATAGGGGGTGTTGAGTCCAGTTCACTGAGCAAGGAGTAGGTCTTGTCTATTACATATTGGGTGTATGGAACGGTATCTGAGCGAATTTGAAACCCTTGTTTTATGCATCACCCCACCTCACCATTCCCGTTAAGCAGCCATAGTGTGTTTTCTAAACGTGTGACTCTGTTCTGTTTTGTAATTCAGTTCAAGTGTAGCGGTTTTTACATTCCCTCTATAAGTGATAGCTTATGATAAGTGTCTTTTTCTGTGTCACTTATTTCACTTAGAATCGTCGTACCTAACTCCACTCATCTTGCTTCTACTAGCCTTATGACATTGATTTCATGTGTGAGTGATATTCCATTGTACATAAGGACCACAACTTCTTTATCCATTTTTCTCTTTCCTGGGATATTTAAGGTGTCATGAAGTGGAGGTTCTTGTCAACAGAGCAGCCCTAAACTTTCCGGTGCCTGTGTCTTGCTGATTTTTAGTTTTTCCAATTTATACGCCCATGAGTGGACGTGCCCTATGCTCCCTAAGCTGTTTTTTTTCGATGTTTCAGGACACAACGTACACTTCTCCAGAGTGGCTGTTGGCAATTTACATCCCGCCCATCAGTGTAGCAAGGCTGCCATTTCTCCATGGCCTGTCCTGCATTTCTGGTTTTGACACTTTTTGCAGCATGGCCCTTTTCACCGATGGGAAGCGAGACTTCTTTGTAGCGCTGATTTGCCTTTCCAGGTTGCTTGGTTGGCCAAAAAGGGCGTATGTGTTTTTTCCTGAATATATTCAGGAAAAAACGCATACGCCCTTTTTGGCCAAGGGCATCATTGTCGACGTTTTGCCGCTTTTCATGTGCTTTAAAGGCGATTCGTATCTACCTCCTGAAATCTGTTTCCTGCAATTCTGCCTTGCTTTCAAATCCTCTTCGTTGCCTTCCCTCAATATATCTGTGGATGAGAGTTATCATTTATAACTCTGCGGGTTTGTGAATTGCAGTTTCCCTGAGCTCCATTTTTCAAATGTCTTTTTTGGGAGCTGGCCGCAAAAGCGCGGGATTGCCTCAGGCCCTATTCTGCTTCTGGGCGGCAGGCTGAGCCTGTGGTTAATTCTTCTTCCTGTTGGGAAAATAGAGTGACCTGTGCCTGTCCCAACACCTAGATCTAGTCTCTCATTGGTTGCCCCTCTTCCCGTTCGTCCTCAGGACAAATTGCAACCTGTAGGGAACAGGAGGTTAAAGGTGCTGATTCTCCAAGTAGGGAGATTGCTAGTAAACTAGCTGGAATAGCGAAACCGAGCACAAGGAGATGAGAAATGAGGTGCGTTTTAGAAACCTTTCAAAATCACACGGTGTACCATCTTCTGGGTTTCTCATGCATGTTTTCGATGTAGGAAGATGCCCTTGAACCTGGAGATTTGGGACCCATGGGATGGGTACCACGCAGTATTACTTTAAAGGGTCTGCGTTTTCTCACCCAACCTCACCCAACCTCTCAGCCCCAAGAGTGTCCACCCTTATGTCTCATCCAGGTGTGGGTCTAGATATGGTCAATCCAGGTTGCATCACAGCCTCTGAACGAATTTTGTAAGAATTTCTCTCTCTTTCACTGTCTTTGTTTTACGGGTTTTTAAAAGTAATTTATTTTTATAATGGGGTTTAGCTGCCTTTCATGGCTGTGTTTATGCGGCTTTACACCCACTTGACTCACTTCCAGACAGATATCAATACATAGGTTTTAAGATTCTTACTAGTCACATATATTCTTGTGCGGGGAATAGGGGGTGTTGAGTCCAGTTCACTGAGCAAGGAGTAGGTCTTGTCTATTACATATTGGGTGTATGGAATTTGAAACCCTTGTTTTATGCATCACCCCACCTCACCTTTCCTGTTAAGCAGCTATAGTGTGTTTTCTAAACGTGTGACTCTGTTCTGTTTTGTAATTCAGTTCAAGTGTAGCGGTTTTTACATTCCCACTATAAGTGATAGCTTATGATAAGTGTCTTTTTCTGTGTGACTTATTTCACTTAGAATCGTCGTACCTAACTCCACTCATCTTGCTTCTACTAGCCTTATGTCATTGATTTCATGTCTGAGTGATATTCCATTGTACATAAGGACCACAACTTCTTTATCCATTTTTCTCTTTCCTGGGATATTTAAGGTGTCATGAAGTGGAGGTTCTTGTCAACAGAGCAGCCCTAAACTTTCCGGTGCCTGTGTCTTGCTGATTTTTAATTTTTCCAATTTATACGCCCATGAGTGGACGTGCCCTATGCTCCCTAAGCTGTTTTTTTTCGATGTTTCAGGACACAACGTACACTTCTCCAGAGTGGGTGTTGGCAATTTACATCCCGCCCATCAGTGTAGCAAGGCTGCCATTTCTCCATGGGCTGTCCTGCATTTCTGGTTTTGACACTTTTTGCAGCATCGCCCTTTTGACCGATGGGAAGCGAGACTTCTTTGTAGCGCTGATTTGCCTTTCCAGGTTGCTTGGTTGGCCAAAAAGGGCGTATGCGTTTTTTCCTGAATATATTCAGGAAAAAACGCATACGCCCTTTTTGGCCAAGGGCATCATTGTCGACGTTTTGCCGCTTTTCATGTGCTTTAAAGGCGATTCGTATCTACCTCCTGAAATCTGTTTCCTGCAATTCTGCCTTGCTTTCAAATCCTCTTCGTTGCCTTCCCTCAATATATCTGTGGATGAGAGTTATCATTTATAACTCTGCGGGTTTGTGAATTGCAGTTTCCCTGAGCTCCATTTTTCAACTGTCTTTTTTGGGAGCTGGCCGCAAAAGCGCGGGATTGCCTCAGGCCCTATTCTGCTTCTGGGCGGCAGGCTGAGCCTGTGGTTAATTCTTCTTCCTGTTGGGAAAATAGAGTGACCTGTGCCTGTCCCAACACCTAGATCTAGTCTCTCATTGGTTGCCCCTCTTCCCGTTCGTCCTCAGGACAAATTGCAACCTGTAGGGACCAGGAGGTTAAAGGTGCTGATTCTCCAAGTGGGGAGATTGCTAGTAAAGTAGCTGGAATGGCGAAACCGAGCACAAGGAGATGAGAAATGAGGTGCGTTTTAGAAACCTTTCAAAATCACACGGTGTACCATCTTCTGGGTTTCTCATGCATGTTTTCAATGTAGGAAGATGCCCTTGAACCTGGAGATTTGGGACCCATGGGATGGGTACCACGCAGTATTACTTTAAAGGGTCTGCGTTTTCTCACCCAACCTCACCCAACCTCTCAGCCCCAAGAGTGTCCACCCTTATGTCTCATCCAGGTGTGGGTCTAGATATGGTCAATCCAGGTTGCATCACAGCCTCTGAACGAATTTTGTAAGAATTTCTCTCTCTTTCACTGTCTTTGTTTTACGGGTTTTTAAAAGTAATTTATTTTTATAATGGGGTTTAGCTGCCTTTCATGGCTGTGTTTATGCGGCTTTACACCCACTTGACTCACTTCCAGACAGATATCAATACATAGGTTTTAAGATTCTTACTAGTCACATATATTCTTGTGCGGGGAATAGGGGGTGTTGAGTCCAGTTCACTGAGCAAGGAGTAGGTCTTGTCTATTACATATTGGGTGTATGAAATTTGAAACCCTTGTTTTATGCATCACCCCACCTCACCTTTCCTGTTAAGCAGCTATAGTGTGTTTTCTAAACGTGTGACTCTGTTCTGTTTTGTAATTCAGTTCAAGTGTAGCGGTTTTTACATTCCCACTATAAGTGATAGCTTATGATAAGTGTCTTTTTCTGTGTGACTTATTTCACTTAGAATCGTCGTACCTAACTCGACTCATCTTGCTTCTACTAGCCTTATGTCATTGATTTCATGTCTGAGTGATATTCCATTGTACATAAGGACCACAACTTCTTTATCCATTTTTCTCTTTCCTGGGATATTTAAGGTGTCATGAAGTGGAGCTTCTTGTCAACAGAGCAGCCCTAAACTTTCCGGTGCCTGTGTCTTGCTGATTTTTAATTTTTCCAATTTATACGCCCATGAGTGGACGTGCCCTATGCTCCCTAAGCTGTTTTTTTTCGATGTTTCAGGACACAACGTACACTTCTCCAGAGTGGTTGTTGGCAATTTACATCCCGCCCATCAGTGTAGCAAGGCTGCCATTTCTCCATGGCCTGTCCTGCATTTCTGGTTTTGACACTTTTTGCAGCATGGCCCTTTTCACCGATGGGAAGCGAGACTTCTTTGTAGCGCTGATTTGCCTTTCCAGGTTGCTTGGTTGGCCAAAAAGGGCGTATCCGTTTTTTCCTGAATATATTCAGGAAAAAACGCATACGCCCTTTTTGGCCAAGGGCATCATTGTCGACGTTTTGCCGCTTTTCATGTGCTTTAAAGGCGATTCGTATCTACCTCCTGAAATCTGTTTCCTGCAATTCTGCCTTGCTTTCAAATCCTCTTCGTTGCCTTCCCTCAATATATCTGTGGATGAGAGTTATCATTTATAACTCTGTGGGTTTGTGAATTGCAGTTTCCCTGAGGTCCATTTTTCAACTGTCTTTTTTGGGAGCTGGCCGCAAAAGTGCGGGATTGCCTCAGGCCCTATTCTGGTTCCGGGCGGCAGGCTGAGCCTGTGGTTAATTCTTCTTCCTGTTGGGAAAATAGAGTGACCTGTGCCTGTCCCAATACCTAGATCTAGTCTCTCATTGGTTGCCCCTCTTCCCGTTCATCCTCAGGACAAATTGCAACCTGTAGGGAACAGGAGGTTAAAGGTGCTGATTCTCCAAGTAGGGAGATTGCTAGTAAAGTAGCTGGAATGGCGAAACCGAGCACAAGGAGATGAGAAATGAGGTGCGTTTTAGAAACCTTTCAAAATCACACGGTGTACCATCTTCTGGGTTTCTCATGCATGTTTTCGATGTAGGAAGATTCCCTTGAAACTGGAGATTTGGGACCCATGGGATGGGTACCACGCAGTATTACTTTAAAGGGTCTGCGTTTGCTCACCGAACCTCACCCAACCTCTCAGCCCCAAGAGTGTCCACCCTTATGTCTCATCCAGCTGTGGGTCTAGATATGGTCAATCCAGGTTGCATCACAGCCTCTGAACGAATTTTGTAAGAATTTCTCTCTCTTTCACTGTCTTTGTTTTACGGGTTTTTAAAAGTAATTTATTTTTATAATGGGGTTTAGCTGCTTTTCATGGCTGTGTTTATGCGGCTTTACACCCACTTGACTCACTTCCAGACAGATATCAATACATAGGTTTTAAGATTCTTACTAGTCACATATATTCTTGTGCGGTGAATAGGGGGTGTTGAGTCCAGTTCACTGAGCAAGGAGTAGGTCTTGTCTATTACATATTGGGTGTATGGAACGGTATGTGAGCGAATTTGAAACCCTTGTTTTATGCATCATCCCACCTCACCTTTCCTGTTAAGCAGCTATAGTGTGTTTTCTAAACGTGTGACTCTGTTCTGTTTTGTAATTCAGTTTAAGTGTAGCGGTTTTTACATTCCCTCTATAAGTGATAGCTTATGATATGTGTCTTTTTCTGTGTGACTTATTTCACTTAGAATCGTCGTACCTAACTCCACTCATCTTGCTTCTACTAGCCTTATGACATTGATTTCATGTCTGAGTGATATTCCATTGTACATAAGGACCACAACTTCTTTATCCATTTTTCTCTTTCCTGGGATATTTAAGGTGTCATGAAGTGGAGGTTCTTGTCAACAGAGCAGCCCTAAACTTTCCGGTGCCTGTGTCTTGCTGATTTTTAGTTTTTCCAATTTATACGCCTATGAGTGGACGTGCCCTATGCTCCCTAAGCTGTTTTTTTTCCATGTTTCAGGACACAACGTACACTTATCCAGAGTGGCTCTTGGCAATTAACATCCCGCCCATCAGTGTAGCAAGGCTGCCATTTCTCCATGGCCTGTCCTGGATTTCTGGGTTTGACACTTTTTGCAGCATGGCCCTTTTGACCGATGGGAAGCGAGACTTCTTTGTAGCGCTGATTTGCCTTTCCAGGTTGCTTGGTTGGCCAAAAAGGGCGTATGCGTTTTTTCCTGAATATATTCAGGAAAAAACGCATACGCCCTTTTTGGCCAAGGGCATCATTGTCGACGTTTTGCCGCTTTTCATGTGCTTTAAATGCGATTCGTATCTACCTCCTGAAATCTGTTTCCTGCAATTCTGCCTTGCTTTCAAATCCTCTTCGTTGCCTTCCCTCAATATATCTGTGGATGAGAGTTATCATTTATAACTCTGCGGGTTTGTGAATTGCAGTTTCCCTGAGCTCCATTTTTCAACTGTCTTTTTTGGGAGCTGGCCGCAAAAGCGCGGGATTGCCTCAGGCCCTATTCTGCTTCTGGGCGGCAGGCTGAGCCTGTGGTTAATTCTTCTTCCTGTTGGGAAAATAGAGTGACCTGTGCCTGTCCCAACACCTAGATCTAGTCTCTCATTGGTTGCCCCTCTTCCCGTTCATCCTCAGGACAAATTGCAACCTGTAGGGAACAGGAGGTTAAAGGTGCTGATTCTCCAAGTAGGGAGATTGCTAGTAAAATAGCTGGAATGACGAAACCGAGCACAAGGAGATGAGAAATGAGGTGCGTTTTAGAAACCTTTTAAAATCACACGGTGTACCATCTTCTGGGTTTCTCATGCATGTTTTCGATGTAGGAAGATGCCCTTGAACCTGGAGATTTGGGACCCATGGGATGGGTACCACGCAGTATTACTTTAAAGGGTCTGCGTTTGCTCACCCAACCTCACCCAACCTCTCAGCCCCAAGAGTGTCCACCCTTATGTCTCATCCAGCTGTGGGTCTAGATATGGTCAATCCAGGTTGCATCACAGCCTCTGAACGAATTTTGTAAGAATTTCTCTCTCTTTCACTATCTTTTTTTACGGGTTTTTAAAAGTAATTCATTTTTATAATGGGGTTTAGCTGCTTTTCATGGTTGTGTTTATGCGGCTTTACACCCACTTGACTCACTTCCAGACAGATATCAATACATAGGTTTTAAGATTCTTACTAGTCACATATATTCTTGTGCGGGGAATAGGGGGTGTTGAGTCCAGTTCACTGAGCAAGGAGTAGGTCTTGTCTATTACATATTGGGTGTATGGAACGGTATCTGAGCGAATTTGAAACCCTTGTTTTATGCATCACCCCACCTCACCATTCCCGTTAAGCAGCCATAGTGTGTTTTCTAAACGTGTGACTCTGTTCTGTTTTGTAATTCAGTTCAAGTGTAGCGGTTTTTACATTCCCTCTATAAGTGATAGCTTATGATAAGTGTCTTTTTCTGTGTGACTTATTCCACTTAGAATCGTCGTACCTAACTCCACTCATCTTGCTTCTACTAGCCTTATGACATTGATTTCATGTGTGAGTGATATTCCATTGTACATAAGGACCACAACTTCTTTATCCATTTTTCTCTTTCCTGGGATATTTAAGGTGTCATGAAGTGGAGGTTCTTGTCAACAGAGCAGCCCTAAACTTTCCGGTGCCTGTGTCTTGCTGATTTTTAGTTTTTCCAATTTATACGCCCATGAGTGGACGTGCCCTATGCTCCCTAAGCTGTTTTTTTTCGATGTTTCAGGACACAACGTACACTTCTCCAGAGTGGCTGTTGGCAATTTACATCCCGCCCATCAGTGTAGCAAGGCTGCCATTTCTCCATGGCCTGTCCTGCATTTCTGGTTTTGACACTTTTTGCAGCATGGCCCTTTTCACGGATGGGAAGCAAGACTTTTTTGTAGCGCTGATTTGCCTTTCCAGGTTGCTTGGTTGGCCAAAAAGGGCGTATGTGTTTTTTCCTGAATATATTCAGGAAAAAACGCATACGCCCTTTTTGGCCAAGGGCATCATTGTCGACCTTTTGCCGCTTTTCATGTGCTTTAAAGGCGATTCGTATCTACCTCCTGAAATCTGTTTCCTGCAATTCTGCCTTGCTTTCAAATCCTCTTCGTTGCCTTCCCTCAATATATCTGTGGATGAGAGTTATCATTTATAACTCTGCGGGTTTGTGAATTGCAGTTTCCCTGAGCTCCATTTTTCAAATGTCTTTTTTGGGAGCTGGCCGCAAAAGCGCGGGATTGCCTCAGGCCCTATTCTGCTTCTGGGCGGCAGGCTGAGCCTGTGGTTAATTCTTCTTCCTGTTGGGAAAATAGAGTGACCTGTGCCTGTCCCAACACCTAGATCTATTCTCTCATTGGTTGCCCCTCTTCCCGTTCGTCCTCAGGACAAATTGCAACCTGTAGGGAACAGGAGGTTAAAGGTGCTGATTCTCCAAGTAGGGAGATTGCTAGTAAACTAGCTGGAATGGCGAAACCGAGCACAAGGAGATGAGAAATGAGGTGCGTTTTAGAAACCTTTCAAAATCACACGGTGTACCATCTTCTGGGTTTCTCATGCATGTTTTCGATGTAGGAAGATGCCCTTGAACCTGGATATTTGGGACCCATGGGATGGGTACCACGCAGTATTACTTTAAAGGGTCTGCGTTTTCTCACCCAACCTCACCCAAACTCTCAGCCCCACGAGTGTCCACCCTTATGTCTCATCCAGGTGTGGGTCTAGATATGGTCAATCCAGGTTGCATCACAGCCTCTGAACGAATTTTGTAAGAATTTCTCTCTCTTTCACTGTCTTTGTTTTATGGGTTTTTAAAAGTAATTTATTTTTATAATGGGGTTTAGCTGCCTTTCATGGCTGTGTTTATGCGGCTTTACACCCACTTGACTCACTTCCAGACAGATATCAATACATAGGTTTTAAGATTCTTACTAGTCACATATATTCTTGTGCGGGGAATAGGGGGTGTTGAGTCCAGTTCACTGAGCAAGGAGTAGGTCTTGTCTATTACATATTGGGTGTATGGAACGGTATCTGAGCGAATTTGAAACCCTTGTTTTATGCATCACCCCACCTCACCATTCCCGTTAAGCAGCCATAGTGTGTTTTCTAAACGTGTGACTCTGTTCTGTTTTGTAATTCAGTTCAAGTGTAGCGGTTTTTACATTCCCTATATAAGTGATAGCTTATGATAAGTGTCTTTTTCTGTGTGACTTATTTCACTTAGAATCGTCGTACCTAACTCCACTCATCTTGCTTCTACTAGCCTTATGACATTGATTTCATGTCTGAGTGATATTCCATTGTACATAAGGACCACAACTTGTTTATCCATTTTTCTCTTTCCTGGGATATTTAAGGTGTCATGAAGTGGAGGTTCTTGTCAACAGAGCAGCCCTAAACTTTCCGGTGCCTGTGTCTTGCTGATTTTTAGTTTTTCCAATTTATACGCCCATGAGTGGACGTGCCCTATGCTCCCTAAGCTGTTTTTTTTTCGATGTTTCAGGACACAACGTAAACTTCTCCAGAGTGGTTGTTGGCAATTTACATCCCGCCCATCAGTGTAGCAAGGCTGCCATTTCTCCATGGCCTGTCCTGCATTTCTGGTTTTGACACATTTTGCAGCATGGCCCTTTTCACCGATGGGAAGCGAGACTTCTTTGTAGCGCTGATTTGCCTTTCCAGGTTGCTTGGTTGGCCAAAAAGGGCGTATGCGTTTTTTCCTGAATATATTCAGGAAAAAACGCATACGCCCTTTTTGGCCAAGGGCATCATTGTCGACGTTTTGCCGCTTTTCATGTGCTTTAAAGGCGATTCGTATCTACCTCCTGAAATCTGTTTCCTGCAATTCTGCCTTGCTTTCAAATCCTCTTCGTTGCCTTCCCTCAATATATCTGTGGATGAGAGTTATCATTTATAACTCTGCGGGTTTGTGAATTGCAGTTTCCCTGAGGTCCATTTTTCAACTGTCTTTTTTGGGTGCTGGCCGCAAAAGCGCGGGATTGCCTCAGGCCCTATTCTGCTTCTGGGCGGCAGGCTGAGCCTGTGGTTAATTCTTCTTCCTGTTGGGAAAATAGAGTGATCTGTGCCTGTCCCAACACCTAGATCTAGTCTCTCATTGGTTGCCCCTCTTCCCGTTCGTCCTCAGGACAAATTGCAACCTGTAGGGAACAGGAGGTTAAAGGTGCTGATTCTCCAAGTAGGGAGATTGCTAGTAAAGTAGCTGGAATGGCGAAACCGAGCACAAGGAGATGAGAAATGAGGTGCGTTTTAGAAACCTTTCAAAATCACACGGTGTACCATCTTCTGGGTTTCTCATGCATGTTTTCGATGTAGGAAGATGCCCTTGAACCTGGAGATTTGGGACCCAAGGGATGGGTACCATGCAGTATTACTTTAAAGGGTCTGCGTTTGCTCACCCAACCACACCCAACCTCTCAGCCCCAAGAGTGTCCACCCTTATGTCTCATCCAGCTGTGGGTCTTGATATGGTCAATCCAGGTTGCATCACAGCCTCTGAACGAATTTTGTAAGAATTTCTCTCTCTTTCACTGTCTTTGTTTTATGGGTTTTTAAAAGTAATTTATTTTTATAATGGGGTTTAGCTGCTTTTCATGGCTGTGTTTATGTGGCTTTACACCCACTTGACTCACTTCCAGAGAGATATCAATACATAGGTTTTAAGATTCTTACTAGTCACATATATTCTTGTGTGGTGAATAGGGGGTGTTGAGTCCAGTTCACTGAGCAAGGAGTAGGTCTTGTCTATTACATATTGGGTGTATGGAACGGTATCTGAGCGAATTTGAAACCCTTGTTTTATGCATCACCCCACCTCACCATTCCCTTTAAGCAGCCATAGTGTGTTTTCTAAACGTGTGACTCTGTTCTGTTTTGTAATTCAGTTCAAGTGTAGCGGTTTTTACATTCCCTCTATAAGTGATAGCTTATGATAAGTGTCTTTTTCTGTGTGACTTATTTCACTTAGAATCGTCGTACCTAACTCCACTCATCTTGCTTCTACTAGCCTTATGACATTGATTTCATGTCTGAGTGATATTCCATTGTACATAAGGACCACAACTTCTTTATCCATTTTTCTCTTTCCTGGGATATTTAAGGTGTCATGAAGTGGAGGTTCTTGTCAACAGAGCAGCCCTAAACTTTCCGGTGCCTGTGTCTTGCTGATTTTTAGTTTTTCCAATTTATACGCCCATGAGTGGACGTGCCCTATGCTCCCTAAGCTGTTTTTTTTCGATGTTTCAGGACACAACGTACACTTCTCCAGAGTGGCTGTTGGCAATTTACATCCCGCCCATCAGTGTAGCAAGGCTGCCATTTCTCCATGGCCTGTCCTGCATTTCTGGTTTTGACACTTTTTGCAGCATGGCCCTTTTCACGGATGGGAAGCAAGACTTTTTTGTAGCGCTGATTTGCCTTTCCAGGTTGCTTGGTTGGCCAAAAAGGGCGTATGTGTTTTTTCCTGAATATATTCAGGAAAAAACGCATACGCCCTTTTTGGCCAAGGGCATCATTGTCGACCTTTTGCCGCTTTTCATGTGCTTTAAAGGCGATTCGTATCTACCTCCTGAAATCTGTTTCCTGCAATTCTGCCTTGCTTTCAAATCCTCTTCGTTGCCTTCCCTCAATATATCTGTGGATGAGAGTTATCATTTATAACTCTGCGGGTTTGTGAATTGCAGTTTCCCTGAGCTCCATTTTTCAACTGTCTTTTTTGGGAGCTGGCCTCAAAAGCGCGGGATTGCCTCAGGCCCTATTCTGCTTCTGGGCGGCAGGCTGAGCCTGTGGTTAATTCTTCTTCCTGTTGGGAAAATAGAGTGACCTGTGCCTGTCCCAACACCTAGATCTATTCTCTCATTGGTTGCCCCTCTTCCCGTTCGTCCTCAGGACAAATTGCAACCTGTAGGGAACAGGAGGTTAAAGGTGCTGATACTCCAAGTAGGGAGATTGCTAGTAAACTAGCTGGAATGGCGAAACCGAGCACAAGGAGATGAGAAATGAGGTGCGTTTAAGAAACCTTTCAAAATCACACGGTGTACCATCTTCTGGGTTTCTCATGCATGTTTTCGATGTAGGAAGATGCCCTTGAACCTGGATATTTGGGACCCATGGGATGGGTACCACGCAGTATTACTTTAAAGGGTCTGCGTTTTCTCACCCAACCTCACCCAACCTCTCCGCCCCACGAGTGTCCACCCTTATGTCTCATCCAGGTGTGGGTCTAGATATGGTCAATGCAGGTTGCATCACAGCCTCTGAACGAATTTTGTAAGAATTTCTCTCTCTTTCACTGTCTTTGTTTTACGGGTTTTTAAAAGTAATTTATTTTTATAATGGGGTTTAGCTGCCTTTCATGGCTGTGTTTATGCGGCTTTACACCCACTTGACTCACTTCCAGACAGATATCAATACATAGGTTTTAAGATTCTTACTAGTCACATATATTCTTGTGCGGGGAATAGGGGGTGTTGAGTCCAGTTCACTGAGCAAGGAGTAGGTCTTGTCTATTACATATTGGGTGTATGGAACGGTATCTGAGCGAATTTGAAACCCTTGTTTTATGCATCACCCCACCTCACCATTCCCGTTAAGCAGCCATAGTGTGTTTTCTAAACGTGTGACTCTGTTCTGTTTTGTAATTCAGTTCAAGTGTAGCGGTTTTTACATTCCCTCTATAAGTGATAGCTTATGATAAGTGTCTTTTTCTGTGTGACTTATTTCACTTAGAATCGTCGTACCTAACTCCACTCATCTTGCTTCTACTAGCCTTATGACATTGATTTCATGTCTGAGTGATATTCCATTGTACATAAGGACCACAACTTGTTTATCCATTTTTCTCTTTCCTGGGATATTTAAGGTGTCATGAAGTGGAGGTTCTTGTCAACAGAGCAGCCCTAAACTTTCCGGTGCCTGTGTCTTGCTGATTTTTAGTTTTTCCAATTTATACGCCCATGAGTGGACGTGCCCTATGCTCCCTAAGCTGTTTTTTTTTCGATGTTTCAGGACACAACGTACACTTCTCCAGAGTGGTTGTTGGCAATTTACATCCCGCCCATCAGTGTAGCAAGGCTGCCATTTCTCCATGGCCTGTCCTGCATTTCTGGTTTTGACACATTTTGCAGCATGGCCCTTTTCACCGATGGGAAGCGAGACTTCTTTGTAGCGCTGATTTGCCTTTCCAGGTTGCTTGGTTGGCCAAAAAGGGCGTATGCGTTTTTTCCTGAATATATTCAGGAAAAAACGCATACGCCCTTTTTGGCCAAGGGCATCATTGTCGACGTTTTGCCGCTTTTCATGTGCTTTAAAGGCGATTCGTATCTACCTCCTGAAATCTGTTTCCTGCAATTCTGCCTTGCTTTAAAATCCTCTTCGTTGCCTTCCCTCAATATATCTGTGGATGAGAGTTATCATTTATAACTCTGCGGGTTTGTGAATTGCAGTTTCCCTGAGGTCCATTTTTCAACTGTCTTTTTTGGGTGCTGGCCGCAAAAGCGCGGGATTGCCTCAGGCCCTATTCTGCTTCTGGGCGGCAGGCTGAGCCTGTGGTTAATTCTTCTTCCTGTTGGGAAAATAGAGTGATCTGTGCCTGTCCCAACACCTAGATCTAGTCTCTCATTGGTTGCCCCTCTTCCCGTTCGTCCTCAGGACAAATTGCAACCTGTAGGGAACAGGAGGTTAAAGGTGCTGATTCTCCAAGTAGGGAGATTGCTAGTAAAGTAGCTGGAATGGCGAAACCGAGCACAAGGAGATGAGAAATGAGGTGCGTTTTAGAAACCTTTCAAAATCACACGGTGTACCATCTTCTGGGTTTCTCATGCATGTTTTCGATGTAGGAAGATGCCGTTGAACCTGGAGATTTGGGACCCATGGGATGGGTACCACGCAGTATTACTTTAAAGGGTCTGCGTTTTCTCACCCAACCTCACCCAACCTCTCAGCCCCAAGAGTGTCCACCCTTATGTCTCATCCAGGTGTGGGTCTAGATATGGTCAATCCAGGTTGCATCACAGCCTCTGAACGAATTTTGTAAGAATTTCTCTCTCTTTCACTGTCTTTGTTTTACGGGTTCCTAAAAGTAATTTATTTTTATAATGGGGTTTAGCTGCCTTTCATGGCTGTGTTTATGCGGCTTTACACCCACTTGACTCACTTCTAGACAGATATCAATACATAGGTTTTAAGATTCTTACTAGTCACATATATTCTTGTGCGGGGAATAGGGGGTGTTGAGTCCAGTTCACTGAGCAAGGAGTAGGTCTTGTCTATTACATATTGGGTGTATGGAACGGTATGTGAGCGAATTTGAAACCCTTGTTTTATGCATCACCCCACCTCACCATTCCCGTTAAGCAGACATAGTTTGTTTTCTAAACGTGTGACTCTGTTCTGTTTTGTAATTCAGTTCAAGTGTAGCGGTTTTTACATTCCCGCTATAAGTGATAGCTTATGATAAGTGTCTTTTTCTGTGTGACTTATTTCACTTAGAATCGTCGTACCTAACTCCACTCATCTTGCTTCTACTAGCCTTATGACATTGATTTCATGTCTGAGTGATATTCCATTGTACATAAGGACCACAACTTCTTTATCCATTTTTCTCTTTCCTGGGATATTTAAGGTGTCATGAAGTGGAGGTTCTTGTCAACAGAGCAGCCCTAAACTTTCCGGTGCCTGTGTCTTGCTGATTTTTAGTTTTTCCAATTTATACGCCCATGAGTGGACGTGCCCTATTCTCCCTAAGCTGTTTTTTTTCGATGTTTCAGGACACAACGTACACTTCTCCAGAGTGGCTGTTGGCAATTTACATCCCGCCCGTCAGTGTAGCAAGGCTGCCATTTCTCCATGGCCTGTCCTGCATTTCTGATTTTGACACTTTTTGCAGCATGGCCCTTTTCACCGATGGGAAGCGAGACTTCTTTGTAGCGCTGATTTGCCTTTCCAGGTTGCTTGGTTGGCCAAAAAGGGCGTATGTGTTTTTTCCTGAATATATTCAGGAAAAAACGCATACGCCCTTTTTGGCCAAGGGCATCATTGTCGACGTTTTGCCGCTTTTCATGGGCTTTAAAGGCGATTCGTATCTACCTCCTGAAATCTGTTTCCTGCAATTCTGCCTTGCTTTCAAATCCTCTTCGTTGCCTTCCCTCAATATATGTGTGGATGAGAGTTATCATTTATAACTCTGCGGGTTTGTGAATTGCAGTTTCCCTGAGCTCCATTTTTCAAATGTCTTTTTTGGGAGCTGGCCGCAAAAGCGCGGGATTGCCTCAGGCCCTATTCTGCTTCTGGGCGGCAGGCTGAGCCTGTGGTTAATTCTTCTTCCTGTTGGGAAAATAGAGTGACCTGTGCCTGTCCCAACACCTAGATCTAGTCTCTCATTGGTTGCCCCTCTTCCCGTTCGTCCTCAGGACAAATTGCAACTTGTAGGGAACAGGAGGTTAAAGGTGCTGATTCTCCAAGTAGGGAGATTGCTAGTAAAGTAGCTGGAATGGCGAAACCGAGCACAAGGAGATGAGAAATGAGGTGCGTTTTAGAAACCTTTCAAAATCACACGGTGTACCATCTTCTGGGTTTCTCATGCATGTTTTCGATGTAGGAAGATGCCCTTGAACCTGGAGATTTGGGACCCATGGGATGGGTACCATGCAGTATTACTTTAAAGGGTCTGCGTTTGCTCACCCAACCACACCCAACCTCTCAGCCCCAAGAGTGTCCACCCTTATGTCTCATCCAGCTGTGGGTCTTGATATGGTCAATCCAGGTTGCATCACAGCCTCTGAACGAATTTTGTAAGAATTTCTCTCTCTTTCACTGTCTTTGTTTTATGGGTTTTTAAAAGTAATTTATTTTTATAATGGGGTTTAGCTGCTTTTCATGGCTGTGTTTATGTGGCTTTACACCCACTTGACTCACTTCCAGAGAGATATAAATACATAGGTTTTAAGATTCTTACTAGTCACATATATTCTTGTGTGGTGAATAGGGGGTGTTCAGTCCAGTTCACTGAGCAAGGAGTAGGTCTTGTCTATTACATATTGGGTGTATGGAACGGTATCTGAGCGAATTTGAAACCCTTGTTTTATGCATCACCCCACCTCACCATTCCCGTTAAGCAGCCATAGTGTGTTTTCTAAACGTGTGACTCTGTTCTGTTTTGTAATTCAGTTCAAGTGTAGCGGTTTTTACATTCCCTCTATAAGTGATAGCTTATGATAAGTGTCTTTTTCTGTGTGACTTATTTCACTTAGAATCGTCGTACCTAACTCCACTCATCTTGCTTCTACTAGCCTTATGACATTGATTTCATGTCTGAGTGATATTCCATTGTACATAAGGACCACAACTTCTTTATCCATTTTTCTCTTTCCTGGGATATTTAAGGTGTCATGAAGTGGAGGTTCTTGTCAACAGAGCAGCCCTAAACTTTCCGGTGCCTGTGTCTTGCTGATTTTTAGTTTTTCCAATTTATACGCCCATGAGTGGACGTGCCCTATGCTCCCTAAGCTGTTTTTTTTCGATGTTTCAGGACACAACGTACACTTCTCCAGAGTGGCTGTTGGCAATTTACATCCCGCCCATCAGTGTAGCAAGGCTGCCATTTCTCCATGGCCTGTCCTGCATTTCTGGTTTTGACACTTTTTGCAGCATGGCCCTTTTCACGGATGGGAAGCAAGACTTTTTTGTAGCGCTGATTTGCCTTTCCAGGTTGCTTGGTTGGCCAAAAAGGGCGTATGTGTTTTTTCCTGAATATATTCAGGAAAAAACGCATACGCCCTTTTTGGCCAAGGGCATCATTGTCGACCTTTTGCCGCTTTTCATGTGCTTTAAAGGCGATTCGTATCTACCTCCTGAAATCTGTTTCCTGCAATTCTGCCTTGCTTTCAAATCCTCTTCGTTGCCTTCCCTCAATATATCTGTGGATGAGAGTTATCATTTATAACTCTGCGGGTTTGTGAATTGCAGTTTCCCTGAGCTCCATTTTTCAAATGTCTTTTTTGGGAGCTGGCCGCAAAAGCGCGGGATTGCCTCAGGCCCTATTCTGCTTCTGGGCGGCAGGCTGAGCCTGTGGTTAATTCTTCTTCCTGTTGGGAAAATAGAGTGACCTGTGCCTGTCCCAACACCTAGATCTAGTCTCTCATTGGTTGCCCCTCTTCCCGTTCGTCCTCAGGACAAATTGCAACCTGTAGGGAACAGGAGGTTAAAGGTGCTGATTCTCCAAGTAGGGAGATTGCTAGTAAACTAGCTGGAATGGCGAAACCGAGCACAAGGAGATGAGAAATGAGGTGCGTTTTAGAAACCTTTCAAAATCACACGGTGTACCATCTTCTGGGTTTCTCATGCATGTTTTCGATGTAGGAAGATGCCCTTGAACCTGGATATTTGGGACCCATGGGATGGGTACCACGCAGTATTACTTTAAAGGGTCTGCGTTTTCTCACCCAACCTCACCCAACCTCTCAGCCCCACGAGTGTCCACCCTTATGTCTCATCCAGGTGTGGGTCTAGATATGGTCAATCCAGGTTGCATCACAGCCTCTGAACGAATTTTGTAAGAATTTCTCTCTCTTTCACTGTCTTTGTTTTACGGGTTTTTAAAAGTAATTTATTTTTATAATGGGGTTTAGCTGCCTTTCATGGCTGTGTTTATGCGGCTTTACACCCACTTGACTCACTTCCAGACAGATATCAATACATAGGTTTTAAGATTCTTACTAGTCACATATATTCTTGTGCGGGGAATAGGGGGTGTTGAGTCCAGTTCACTGAGCAAGGAGTAGGTCTTGTCTATTACATATTGGGTGTATGGAACGGTATCTGAGCGAATTTGAAACCCTTGTTTTATGCATCACCCCACCTCACCATTCCCGTTAAGCAGCCATAGTGTGTTTTCTAAACGTGTGACTCTGTTCTGTTTTGTAATTCAGTTCAAGTGTAGCGGTTTTTACATTCCCTCTATAAGTGATAGCTTATGATAAGTGTCTTTTTCTGTGTGACTTATTTCACTTAGAATCGTCGTACCTAACTCCACTCATCTTGCTTCTACTAGCCTTATGACATTGATTTCATGTCTGAGTGATATTCCATTGTACATAAGGACCACAACTTGTTTATCCATTTTTCTCTTTCCTGGGATATTTAAGGTGTCATGAAGTGGAGGTTCTTGTCAACAGAGCAGCCCTAAACTTTCCGGTGCCTGTGTCTTGCTGATTTTTAGTTTTTCCAATTTATACGCCCATGAGTGGACGTGCCCTATGCTCCCTAAGCTGTTTTTTTTTCGATGTTTCAGGACACAACGTACACTTCTCCAGAGTGGTTGTTGGCAATTTACATCCCGCCCATCAGTGTAGCAAGGCTGCCATTTCTCCATGGCCTGTCCTGCATTTCTGGTTTTGACACATTTTGCAGCATGGCCCTTTTCACCGATGGGAAGCGAGACTTCTTTGTAGCGCTGATTTGCCTTTCCAGGTTGCTTGGTTGGCCAAAAAGGGCGTATGCGTTTTTTCCTGAATATATTCAGGAAAAAACGCATACGCCCTTTTTGGCCAAGGGCATCATTGTCGACGTTTTGCCGCTTTTCATGTGCTTTAAAGGCGATTCGTATCTACCTCCTGAAATCTGTTTCCTGCAATTCTGCCTTGCTTTAAAATCCTCTTCGTTGCCTTCCCTCAATATATCTGTGGATGAGAGTTATCATTTATAACTCTGCGGGTTTGTGAATTGCAGTTTCCCTGAGGTCCATTTTTCAACTGTCTTTTTTGGGTGCTGGCCGCAAAAGCGCGGGATTGCCTCAGGCCCTATTCTGCTTCTGGGCGGCAGGCTGAGCCTGTGGTTAATTCTTCTTCCTGTTGGGAAAATAGAGTGATCTGTGCCTGTCCCAACACCTAGATCTAGTCTCTCATTGGTTGCCCCTCTTCCCGTTCGTCCTCAGGACAAATTGCAACCTGTAGGGAACAGGAGGTTAAAGGTGCTGATTCTCCAAGTAGGGAGATTGCTAGTAAAGTAGCTGGAATGGCGAAACCGAGCACAAGGAGATGAGAAATGAGGTGCGTTTTAGAAACCTTTCAAAATCACACGGTGTACCATGTTCTGGGTTTCTCATGCATGTTTTCGATGTAGGAAGATGCCCTTGAACCTGGAGATTTGGGACCCATGGGATGGGTACCATGCAGTATTACTTTAAAGGGTCTGCGTTTGCTGACCCAACCACACCCAACCTCTCAGCCCCAAGAGTGTCCACCCTTATGTCTCATCCAGCTGTGGGTCTTGATATGGTCAATCCAGGTTGCATCACAGCCTCTGAACGAATTTTGTAAGAATTTCTCTCTCTTTCACTGTCTTTGTTTTATGGGTTTTTAAAAGTAATTTATTTTTATAATGGGGTTTAGCTGCTTTTCATGGCTGTGTTTATGTGGCTTTACACCCACTTGACTCACTTCCAGAGAGATATCAATACATAGGTTTTAAGATTCTTACTAGTCACATATATTCTTGTGTGGTGAATAGGGGGTGTTGAGTCCAGTTCACTGAGCAAGGAGTAGGTCTTGTCTATTACATATTGGGTGTATGGAACGGTATCTGAGCGAATTTGAAACCCTTGTTTTATGCATCACCCCACCTCACCATTCCCGTTAAGCAGCCATAGTGTGTTTTCTAAACGTGTGACTCTGTTCTGTTTTGTAATTCAGTTCAAGTGTAGCGGTTTTTACATTCCCTCTATAAGTGATAGCTTATGATAAGTGTCTTTTTCTGTGTGACTTATTTCACTTAGAATCGTCGTACCTAACTCCACTCATCTTGCTTCTACTAGCCTTATGACATTGATTTCATGTCTGAGTGATATTCCATTGTACATAAGGACCACAACTTCTTTATCCATTTTTCTCTTTCCTGGGATATTTAAGGTGTCATGAAGTGGAGGTTCTTGTCAACAGAGCAGCCCTAAACTTTCCGGTGCCTGTGTCTTGCTGATTTTTAGTTTTTCCAATTTATACGCCCATGAGTGGACGTGCCCTATGCTCCCTAAGCTGTTTTTTTTCGATGTTTCAGGACACAACGTACACTTCTCCAGAGTGGCTGTTGGCAATTTACATCCCGCCCATCAGTGTAGCAAGGCTGCCATTTCTCCATGGCCTGTCCTGCATTTCTGGTTTTGACACCTTTTGCAGCATGGCCCTTTTCACCGATGGGAAGCGAGACTTCTTTGTAGCGCTGATTTGCCTTTCCAGGTTGCTTGGTTGGCCAAAAAGGGCGTATGTGTTTTTTCCTGAATATATTCAGGAAAAAACGCATACGCCCTTTTTGGCCAAGGGCATCATTGTCGACGTTTTGCCGCTTTTCATGGGCTTTAAAGGCGATTCGTATCTACCTCCTGAAATCTGTTTCCTGCAATTCTGCCTTGCTTTCAAATCCTCTTCGTTGCCTTCCCTCAATATATCTGTGGATGAGAGTTATCATTTATAACTCTGTGGGTTTGTGAATTGCAGTTTCCCTGAGGTCCATTTTTCAACTGTCTTTTTTGGGAGCTGGCCGCAAAAGCGCGGGATTGCCTCAGGCCCTATTCTGCTTCTGGGCGGCAGGCTGAGCCTGTGGTTAATTCTTCTTCCTGTTGGGAAAATAGAGTGACCTGTGCCTGTCCCAACACCTAGATCTAGTCTCTCATTGGTTGCCCCTCTTCCCGTTCGTCCTCAGGACAAATTGCAACCTGTAGGGAACAGGAGGTTAAAGGTGCTGATTCTCCAAGTAGGGAGATTGCTAGTAAAGTAGCTGGAATGGCGAAACCGAGCACAAGGAGATGAGAAATGAGGTGCGTTTTAGAAACCTTTCAAAATCACACGGTGTACCATCTTCTGGGTTTCTCATGCATGTTTTCGATGTAGGAAGATGCCGTTGAACCTGGAGATTTGGGACCCATGGGATGGGTACCACGCAGTATTACTTTAAAGGGTCTGCGTTTTCTCACCCAACCTCACCCAACCTCTCAGCCCCAAGAGTGTCCACCCTTATGTCTCATCCAGGTGTGGGTCTAGATATGGTCAATCCAGGTTGCATCACAGCCTCTGAACGAATTTTGTAAGAATTTCTCTCTCTTTCACTGTCTTTGTTTTACGGGTTCCTAAAAGTAATTTATTTTTATAATGGGGTTTAGCTGCCTTTCATGGCTGTGTTTATGCGGCTTTACACCCACTTGACTCAATTCTAGACAGATATCAATACATAGGTTTTAAGATTCTTACTAGTCACATATATTCTTGTGCGGGGAATAGGGGGTGTTGAGTCCAGTTCACTGAGCAAGGAGTAGGTCTTGTCTATTACATATTGGGTGTATGGAACGGTATGTGAGCGAATTTGAAACCCTTGTTTTATGCATCACCCCACCTCACCATTCCCGTTAAGCAGACATAGTTTGTTTTCTAAACGTGTGACTCTGTTCTGTTTTGTAATTCAGTTCAAGTGTAGCGGTTTTTACATTCCCGCTATAAGTGATAGCTTATGATAAGTGTCTTTTTCTGTGTGACTTATTTCACTTAGATTCGTCGTACCTAACTCCACTCATCTTGCTTCTACTAGCCTTATGACATTGATTTCATGTCTGAGTGATATTCCATTGTACATAAGGACCACAACTTCTTTATCCATTTTTCTCTTTCCTGGGATATTTAAGGTGTCATGAAGTGGAGGTTCTTGTCAACAGAGCAGCCCTAAACTTTCCGGTGCCTGTGTCTTGCTGATTTTTAGTTTTTCCAATTTATACGCCCATGAGTGGACGTGCCCTATTCTCCCTAAGCTGTTTTTTTTCGATGTTTCAGGACACAACGTACACTTCTCCAGAGTGGCTGTTGGCAATTTACATCCCGCCCGTCAGTGTAGCAAGGCTGCCATTTCTCCATGGCCTGTCCTGCATTTCTGATTTTGACACTTTTTGCAGCATGGCCCTTTTCACCGATGGGAAGCGAGACTTCTTTGTAGCGCTGATTTGCCTTTCCAGGTTGCTTGGTTGGCCAAAAAGGGCGTATGTGTTTTTTCCTGAATATATTCAGGAAAAAACGCATACGCCCTTTTTGGCCAAGGGCATCATTGTCGACGTTTTGCCGCTTTTCATGGGCTTTAAAGGCGATTCGTATCTACCTCCTGAAATCTGTTTCCTGCAATTCTGCCTTGCTTTCAAATCCTCTTCGTTGCCTTCCCTCAATATATCTGTGGATGAGAGTTATCATTTATAACTCTGCGGGTTTGTGAATTGCAGTTTCCCTGAGCTCCATTTTTCAAATGTCTTTTTTGGGAGCTGGCCGCAAAAGCGCGGGATTGCCTCAGGCCCTATTCTGCTTCTGGGCGGCAGGCTGAGCCTGTGGTTAATTCTTCTTCCTGTTGGGAAAATAGAGTGACCTGTGCCTGTCCCAACACCTAGATCTAGTCTCTCATTGGTTGCCCCTCTTCCCGTTCGTCCTCAGGACAAATTGCAACTTGTAGGGAACAGGAGGTTAAAGGTGCTGATTCTCCAAGTAGGGAGATTGCTAGTAAAGTAGCTGGAATGGCGAAACCGAGCACAAGGAGATGAGAAATGAGGTGCGTTTTAGAAACCTTTCAAAATCACACGGTGTACCATCTTCTGGGTTTCTCATGCATGTTTTCGATGTAGGAAGATGCCCTTGAACCTGGAGATTTGGGACCCATGGGATGGGTACCATGCAGTATTACTTTAAAGGGTCTGCGTTTGCTCACCCAACCACACCCAACCTCTCAGCCCCAAGAGTGTCCACCCTTATGTCTCATCCAGCTGTGGGTCTTGATATGGTCAATCCAGGTTGCATCACAGCCTCTGAACGAATTTTGTAAGAATTTCTCTCTCTTTCACTGTCTTTGTTTTATGGGTTTTTAAAAGTAATTTATTTTTATAATGGGGTTTAGCTGCTTTTCATGGCTGTGTTTATGTGGCTTTACACCCACTTGACTCACTTCCAGAGAGATATCAATACATAGGTTTTAAGATTCTTACTAGTCACATATATTCTTGTGTGGTGAATAGGGGGTGTTCAGTCCAGTTCACTGAGCAAGGAGTAGGTCTTGTCTATTACATATTGGGTGTATGGAACGGTATCTGAGCGAATTTGAAACCCTTGTTTTATGCATCACCCCACCTCACCATTCCCGTTAAGCAGCCATAGTGTGTTTTCTAAACGTGTGACTCTGTTCTGTTTTGTAATTCAGTTCAAGTGTAGCGGTTTTTACATTCCCTCTATAAGTGATAGCTTATGATAAGTGTCTTTTTCTGTGTGACTTATTTCACTTAGAATCGTCGTACCTAACTCCACTCATCTTGCTTCTACTAGCCTTATGACATTGATTTCATGTCTGAGTGATATTCCATTGTACATAAGGACCACAACTTCTTTATCCATTTTTCTCTTTCCTGGGATATTTAAGGTGTCATGAAGTGGAGGTTCTTGTCAACAGAGCAGCCCTAAACTTTCCGGTGCCTGTGTCTTGCTGATTTTTAGTTTTTCCAATTTATACGCCCATGAGTGGACGTGCCCTATGCTCCCTAAGCTGTTTTTTTTCGATGTTTCAGGACACAACGTACACTTCTCCAGAGTGGCTGTTGGCAATTTACATCCCGCCCATCAGTGTAGCAAGGCTGCCATTTCTCCATGGCCTGTCCTGCATTTCTGGTTTTGACACTTTTTGCAGCATGGCCCTTTTCACGGATGGGAAGCAAGACTTTTTTGTAGCGCTGATTTGCCTTTCCAGGTTGCTTGGTTGGCCAAAAAGGGCGTATGTGTTTTTTCCTGAATATATTCAGGAAAAAACGCATACGCCCTTTTTGGCCAAGGGCATCATTGTCGACCTTTTGCCGCTTTTCATGTGCTTTAAAGGCGATTCGTATCTACCTCCTGAAATCTGTTTCCTGCAATTCTGCCTTGCTTTCAAATCCTCTTCGTTGCCTTCCCTCAATATATCTGTGGATGAGAGTTATCATTTATAACTCTGCGGGTTTGTGAATTGCAGTTTCCCTGAGCTCCATTTTTCAAATGTCTTTTTTGGGAGCTGGCCGCAAAAGCGCGGGATTGCCTCAGGCCCTATTCTGCTTCTGGGCGGCAGGCTGAGCCTGTGGTTAATTCTTCTTCCTGTTGGGAAAATAGAGTGACCTGTGCCTGTCCCAACACCTAGATCTAGTCTCTCATTGGTTGCCCCTCTTCCCGTTCGTCCTCAGGACAAATTGCAACCTGTAGGGAACAGGAGGTTAAAGGTGCTGATTCTCCAAGTAGGGAGATTGCTAGTAAACTAGCTGGAATGGCGAAACCGAGCACAAGGAGATGAGAAATGAGGTGCGTTTTAGAAACCTTTCAAAATCACACGGTGTACCATCTTCTGGGTTTCTCATGCATGTTTTCGATGTAGGAAGATGCCGTTGAACCTGGATATTTGGGACCCATGGGATGGGTACCACGCAGTATTACTTTAAAGGGTCTGCGTTTTCTCACCCAACCTCACCCAACCTCTCAGCCCCACGAGTGTCCACCCTTATGTCTCATCCAGGTGTGGGTCTAGATATGGTCAATCCAGGTTGCATCACAGCCTCTGAACGAATTTTGTAAGAATTTCTCTCTCTTTCACTGTCTTTGTTTTACGGGTTTTTAAAAGTAATTTATTTTTATAATGGGGTTTCGCTGCCTTTCATGGCTGTGTTTATGCGGCTTTACACCCACTTGACTCACTTCCAGACAGATATCAATACATAGGTTTTAAGATTCTTACTAGTCACATATATTCTTGTGCGGGGAATAGGGGGTGTTGAGTCCAGTTCACTGAGCAAGGAGTAGGTCTTGTCTATTACATATTGGGTGTATGGAACGGTATCTGAGCGAATTTGAAACCCTTGTTTTATGCATCACCCCACCTCACCATTCCCGTTAAGCAGCCATAGTGTGTTTTCTAAACGTGTGACTCTGTTCTGTTTTGTAATTCAGTTCAAGTGTAGCGGTTTTTACATTCCCTCTATAAGTGATAGCTTATGATAAGTGTCTTTTTCTGTGTGACTTATTTCACTTAGAATCGTCGTACCTAACTCCACTCATCTTGCTTCTACTAGCCTTATGACATTGATTTCATGTCTGAGTGATATTCCATTGTACATAAGGACCACAACTTGTTTATCCATTTTTCTCTTTCCTGGGATATTTAAGGTGTCATGAAGTGGAGGTTCTTGTCAACAGAGCAGCCCTAAACTTTCCGGTGCCTGTGTCTTGCTGATTTTTAGTTTTTCCAATTTATACGCCCATGAGTGGACGTGCCCTATGCTCCCTAAGCTGTTTTTTTTTCGATGTTTCAGGACACAACGTAAACTTCTCCAGAGTGGTTGTTGGCAATTTACATCCCGCCCATCAGTGTAGCAAGGCTGCCATTTCTCCATGGCCTGTCCTGCATTTCTGGTTTTGACACATTTTGCAGCATGGCCCTTTTCACCGATGGGAAGCGAGACTTCTTTGTAGCGCTGATTTGCCTTTCCAGGTTGCTTGGTTGGCCAAAAAGGGCGTATGCGTTTTTTCCTGAATATATTCAGGAAAAAACGCATACGCCCTTTTTGGCCAAGGGCATCATTGTCGACGTTTTGCCGCTTTTCATGTGCTTTAAAGGCGATTCGTATCTACCTCCTGAAATCTGTTTCCTGCAATTCTGCCTTGCTTTCAAATCCTCTTCGTTGCCTTCCCTCAATATATCTGTGGATGAGAGTTATCATTTATAACTCTGCGGGTTTGTGAATTGCAGTTTCCCTGAGGTCCATTTTTCAACTGTCTTTTTTGGGTGCTGGCCGCAAAAGCGCGGGATTGCCTCAGGCCCTATTCTGCTTCTGGGCGGCAGGCTGAGCCTGTGGTTAATTCTTCTTCCTGTTGGGAAAATAGAGTGATCTGTGCCTGTCCCAACACCTAGATCTAGTCTCTCATTGGTTGCCCCTCTTCCCGTTCGTCCTCAGGACAAATTGCAACCTGTAGGGAACAGGAGGTTAAAGGTGCTGATTCTCCAAGTAGGGAGATTGCTAGTAAAGTAGCTGGAATGGCGAAACCGAGCACAAGGAGATGAGAAATGAGGTGCGTTTTAGAAACCTTTCAAAATCACACGGTGTACCATCTTCTGGGTTTCTCATGCATGTTTTCGATGTAGGAAGATGCCCTTGAACCTGGAGATTTGGGACCCATGGGATGGGTACCATGCAGTATTACTTTAAAGGGTCTGCGTTTGCTGACACAACCACACCCAACCTCTCAGCCCCAAGAGTGTCCACCCTTATGTCTCATCCAGCTGTGGGTCTTGATATGGTCAATCCAGGTTGCATCACAGCCTCTGAACGAATTTTGTAAGAATTTCTCTCTCTTTCACTGTCTTTGTTTTATGGGTTTTTAAAAGTAATTTATTTTTATAATGGGGTTTAGCTGCTTTTCATGGCTGTGTTTATGTGGCTTTACACCCACTTGACTCACTTCCAGAGAGATATCAATACATAGGTTTTAAGATTCTTACTAGTCACATATATTCTTGTGTGGTGAATAGGGGGTGTTGAGTCCAGTTCACTGAGCAAGGAGTAGGTCTTGTCTATTACATATTGGGTGTATGGAACGGTATCTGAGCGAATTTGAAACCCTTGTTTTATGCATCACCCCACCTCACCATTCCCGTTAAGCAGCCATAGTGTGTTTTCTAAACGTGTGACTCTGTTCTGTTTTGTAATTCAGTTCAAGTGTAGCGGTTTTTACATTCCCTCTATAAGTGATAGCTTATGATAAGTGTCTTTTTCTGTGTGACTTATTTCACTTAGAATCGTCGTACCTAACTCCACTCATCTTGCTTCTACTAGCCTTATGACATTGATTTCATGTCTGAGTGATATTCCATTGTACATAAGGACCACAACTTCTTTATCCATTTTTCTCTTTCCTGGGATATTTAAGGTGTCATGAAGTGGAGGTTCTTGTCAACAGAGCAGCCCTAAACTTTCCGGTGCCTGTGTCTTGCTGATTTTTAGTTTTTCCAATTTATACGCCCATGAGTGGACGTGCCCTATGCTCCCTAAGCTGTTTTTTTTCGATGTTTCAGGACACAACGTACACTTCTCCAGAGTGGCTGTTGGCAATTTACATCCCGCCCATCAGTGTAGCAAGGCTGCCATTTCTCCATGGCCTGTCCTGCATTTCTGGTTTTGACACTTTTTGCAGCATGGCCCTTTTCACCGATGGGAAGCGAGACTTCTTTGTAGCGCTGATTTGCCTTTCCAGGTTGCTTGGTTGGCCAAAAAGGGCGTATGTGTTTTTTCCTGAATATATTCAGGAAAAAACGCATACGCCCTTTTTGGCCAAGGGCATCATTGTCGACGTTTTGCCGCTTTTCATGGGCTTTAAAGGCGATTCGTATCTACCTCCTGAAATCTGTTTCCTGCAATTCTGCCTTGCTTTCAAATCCTCTTCGTTGCCTTCCCTCAATATATCTGTGGATGAGAGTTATCATTTATAACTCTGCGGGTTTGTGAATTGCAGTTTCCCTGAGGTCCATTTTTCAACTCTCTTTTTTGGGAGCTGGCCGCAAAAGCGCGGGATTGCCTCAGGCCCTATTCTGCTTCTGGGCGGCAGGCTGAGCCTGTGGTTAATTCTTCTTCCTGTTGGGAAAATAGAGTGACCTGTGCCTGTCCCAACACCTAGATCTAGTCTCTCATTGGTTGCCCCTCTTCCCGTTCGTCCTCAGGACAAATTGCAACCTGTAGGGAACAGGAGGTTAAAGGTGCTGATTCTCCAAGTAGGGAGATTGCTAGTAAAGTAGCTGGAATGGCGAAACCGAGCACAAGGAGATGAGAAATGAGGTGCGTTTTAGAAACCTTTCAAAATCACACGGTGTACCATCTTCTGGGTTTCTCATGCATGTTTTCGATGTAGGAAGATGCCGTTGAACCTGGAGATTTGGGACCCATGGGATGGGTACCACGCAGTATTACTTTAAAGGGTCTGCGTTTTCTCACCCAACCTCACCCAACCTCTCAGCCCCAAGAGTGTCCACCCTTATGTCTCATCCAGGTGTGGGTCTAGATATGGTCAATCCAGGTTGCATCACAGCCTCTGAACGAATTTTGTAAGAATTTCTCTCTCTTTCACTGTCTTTGTTTTACGGGTTCCTAAAAGTAATTTATTTTTATAATGGGGTTTAGCTGCCTTTCATGGCTGTGTTTATGCGGCTTTACACCCACTTGACTCACTTCTAGACAGATATCAATACATAGGTTTTAAGATTCTTACTAGTCACATATATTCTTGTGCGGGGAATAGGGGGTGTTGAGTCCAGTTCACTGAGCAAGGAGTAGGTCTTGTCTATTACATATTGGGTGTATGGAACGGTATGTGAGCGAATTTGAAACCCTTGTTTTATGCATCACCCCACCTCACCATTCCCGTTAAGCAGACATAGTTTGTTTTCTAAACGTGTGACTCTGTTCTGTTTTGTAATTCAGTTCAAGTGTAGCGGTTTTTACATTCCCGCTATAAGTGATAGCTTATGATAAGTGTCTTTTTCTGTGTGACTTATTTCACTTAGAATCGTCGTACCTAACTCCACTCATCTTGCTTCTACTAGCCTTATGACATTGATTTCATGTCTGAGTGATATTCCATTGTACATAAGGACCACAACTTCTTTATCCATTTTTCTCTTTCCTGGGATATTTAAGGTGTCATGAAGTGGAGGTTCTTGTCAACAGAGCAGCCCTAAACTTTCCGGTGCCTGTGTCTTGCTGATTTTTAGTTTTTCCAATTTATACGCCCATGAGTGGACGTGCCCTATTCTCCCTAAGCTGTTTTTTTTCGATGTTTCAGGACACAACGTACACTTCTCCAGAGTGGCTGTTGGCAATTTACATCCCGCCCGTCAGTGTAGCAAGGCTGCCATTTCTCCATGGCCTGTCCTGCATTTCTGATTTTGACACTTTTTGCAGCATGGCCCTTTTCACCGATGGGAAGCGAGACTTCTTTGTAGCGCTGATTTGCCTTTCCAGGTTGCTTGGTTGGCCAAAAAGGGCGTATGTGTTTTTTCCTGAATATATTCAGGAAAAAACGCATACGCCCTTTTTGGCCAAGGGCATCATTGTCGACGTTTTGCCGCTTTTCATGGGCTTTAAAGGCGATTCGTATCTACCTCCTGAAATCTGTTTCCTGCAATTCTGCCTTGCTTTCAAATCCTCTTCGTTGCCTTCCCTCAATATATCTGTGGATGAGAGTTATCATTTATAACTCTGCGGGTTTGTGAATTGCAGTTTCCCTGAGCTCCATTTTTCAAATGTCTTTTTTGGGAGCTGGCCGCAAAAGCGCGGGATTGCCTCAGGCCCTATTCTGCTTCTGGGCGGCAGGCTGAGCCTGTGGTTAATTCTTCTTCCTGTTGGGAAAATAGAGTGACCTGTGCCTGTCCCAACACCTAGATCTAGTCTCTCATTGGTTGCCCCTCTTCCCGTTCGTCCTCAGGACAAATTGCAACCTGTAGGGAACAGGAGGTTAAAGGTGCTGATTCTCCAAGTAGGGAGATTGCTAGTAAAGTAGCTGGAATGGCGAAACCGAGCACAAGGAGATGAGAAATGAGGTGCGTTTTAGAAACCTTTCAAAATCACACGGTGTACCATCTTCTGGGTTTCTCATGCATGTTTTCGATGTAGGAAGATGCCGTTGAACCTGGAGATTTGGGACCCATGGGATGGGTACCACGCAGTATTACTTTAAAGGGTCTGCGTTTTCTCACCCAACCTCACCCAACCTCTCAGCCCCAAGAGTGTCCACCCTTATGTCTCATCCAGGTGTGGGTCTAGATATGGTCAATCCAGGTTGCATCACAGCCTCTGAACGAATTTTGTAAGAATTTCTCTCTCTTTCACTGTCTTTGTTTTACGGGTTTCTAAAAGTAATTTATTTTTATAATGGGGTTTAGCTGCCTTTCATGGCTGTGTTTATGCGGCTTTACACCCACTTGACTCACTTCTAGACAGATATCAATACATAGGTTTTAAGATTCTTACTAGTCACATATATTCTTGTGCGGGGAATAGGGGGTGTTGAGTCCAGTTCACTGAGCAAGGAGTAGGTCTTGTCTATTACATATTGGGTGTATGGAACGGTATGTGAGCGAATTTGAAACCCTTGTTTTATGCATCACCCCACCTCACCTTTCCTGTTAAGCAGCTATAGTGTGTTTTCTAAACGTGTGACTCTGTTCTGTTTTGTAATTCAGTTCAAGTGTAGCGGTTTTTACATTCCCGCTATAAGTGATAGCTTATGATAAGTGTCTTTTTCTGTGTGACTTATTTCACTTAGAATCGTCGTACCTAACTCCACTCATCTTGCTTCTACTAGCCTTATGACATTGATTTCATGTCTGAGTGATATTCCATTGTACATAAGGACCACAACTTCTTTATCCATTTTTCTCTTTCCTGGGATATTTAAGGTGTCATGAAGTGGAGGTTCTTGTCAACAGAGCAGCCCTAAACTTTCCGGTGCCTGTGTCTTGCTGATTTTTAGTTTTTCCAATTTATACGCCCATGAGTGGACGTGCCCTATGCTCCCTAAGCTGTTTTTTTTCGATGTTTCAGGACACAACGTACACTTCTCCAGAGTGGGTGTTGGCAATTTACATCCCGCCCATCAGTGTAGCAAGGCTGCCATTTCTCCATGGCCTGTCCTGCATTTCTGGTTTTGACACTTTTTGCAGCATCGCCCTTTTGACCGATGGGAAGCGAGACTTCTTTGTAGTGCTGATTTGCCTTTCCAGGTTGCTTGGTTGGCCAAAAAGAGCGTATGCGTTTTTTCCTGAATATATTCAGGAAAAAACGCATACGCCCTTTTTGGCCAAGGGCATCATTGTCGACGTTTTGCCGCTTTTCATGTGCTTTAAAGCGATTCGTATCTACCTCCTGAAATCTGTTTCCTGCAATTCTGCCTTGCTTTCAAATCCTCTTCGTTGCCTTCCCTCAATATATCTGTGGATGACAGTTATCATTTATAACTCTGCGGGTTTGTGAATTGCAGTTTCCCTGAGCTCCATTTTTCAACTGTCTTTTTTGGGAGCTGGCCACAAAAGCGCGGGATTGCCTCAGGCCCTATTCTGCTTCTGGGCGGCAGGCTGAGCCTGTGGTTAATTCTTCTTCCTGTTGGGAAAATAGAGTGACCTGTGCCTGTCCCAACACCTAGATCTAGTCTCTCATTGGTTGCCCCTCTTCCCGTTCATCCTCAGGACAAATTGCAACCTGTAGGGAACAGGAGGTTAAAGGTGCTGATTCTCCAAGTAGGGAGATTGCTAGTAAAGTAGCTGGAATGGCGAAACCGAGCACAAGGAGATGAGAAATGAGGTGCGTTTTAGAAACCTTTCAAAATCACACGGTGTACCATCTTCTGGGTTTCTCATGCATGTTTTCGATGTAGGAAGATGCCCTTGAACCTGGAGATTTGGGACCCATGGGATGGGTACCATGCAGTATTACTTTAAAGGGTCTGCGTTTGCTCACCCAACCACACCCAACCTCTCAGCCCCAAGAGTGTCCACCCTTATGTCTCATCCAGCTGTGGGTCTTGATATGGTCAATCCAGGTTGCATCACAGCCTCTGAACGAATTTTGTAAGAATTTCTCTCTCTTTCACTGTCTTTGTTTTATGGGTTTTTAAAAGTAATTTATTTTTATAATGGGGTTTAGCTGCTTTTCATGGCTGTGTTTATGTGGCTTTACACCCACTTGACTCACTTCCAGAGAGATATCAATACATAGGTTTTAAGATTCTTACTAGTCACATATATTCTTGTGTGGTGAATAGGGGGTGTTGAGTCCAGTTCACTGAGCAAGGAGTAGGTCTTGTCTATTACATATTGGGTGTATGGAACGGTATCTGAGCGAATTTGAAACCCTTGTTTTATGCATCACCCCACCTCACCATTCCCGTTAAGCAGCCATAGTGTGTTTTCTAAACGTGTGACTCTGTTCTGTTTTGTAATTCAGTTCAAGTGTAGCGGTTTTTACATTCCCTCTATAAGTGATAGCTTATGATAAGTGTCTTTTTCTGTGTGACTTATTTCACTTAGAATCGTCGTACCTAACTCCACTCATCTTGCTTCTACTAGCCTTATGACATTGATTTCATGTGTGAGTGATATTCCATTGTACATAAGGACCACAACTTCTTTATCCATTTTTCTCTTTCCTGGGATATTTAAGGTGTCATGAAGTGGAGGTTCTTGTCAACAGAGCAGCCCTAAACTTTCCGGTGCCTGTGTCTTGCTGATTTTTAGTTTTTCCAATTTATACGCCCATGAGTGGACGTGCCCTATGCTCCCTAAGCTGTTTTTTTTCGATGTTTCAGGACACAACGTACACTTCTCCAGAGTGGCTGTTGGCAATTTACATCCCGCCCATCAGTGTAGCAAGGCTGCCATTTCTCCATGGCCTGTCCTGCATTTCTGGTTTTGACACTTTTTGCAGCATGGCCCTTTTCACCGATGGGAAGCGAGACTTCTTTGTAGCGCTGATTTGCCTTTCCAGGTTGCTTGGTTGGCCAAAAAGGGCGTATGTGTTTTTTCCTGAATATATTCAGGAAAAAACGCATACGCCCTTTTTGGCCAAGGGCATCATTGTCGACGTTTTGCCGCTTTTCATGGGCTTTAAAGGCGATTCGTATCTACCTCCTGAAATCTGTTTCCTGCAATTCTGCCTTGCTTTCAAATCCTCTTCGTTGCCTTCCCTCAATATATCTGTGGATGAGAGTTATCATTTATAACTCTGCGGGTTTGTGAATTGCAGTTTCCCTGAGGTCCATTTTTCAACTGTCTTTTTTGGGAGCTGGCCGCAAAAGCGCGGGATTGCCTCAGGCCCTATTCTGCTTCTGGGCGGCAGGCTGAGCCTGTGGTTAATTCTTCTTCCTGTTGGGAAAATAGAGTGACCTGTGCCTGTCCCAACACCTAGATCTAGTGTCTCATTGGTTGCCCCTCTTCCCGTTCATCCTCAGGACAAATTGCAACCTGTAGGGAACAGGAGGTTAAAGGTGCTGATTCTCCAAGTAGGGAGATTGCTAGTAAAGTAGCTGGAATGGCGAAACCGAGCACAAGGAGATGAGAAATGAGGTGCGTTTTAGAAACCTTTCAAAATCACACGGTGTACCATCTTCTGGGTTTCTCATGCATGTTTTCGATGTAGGAAGATGCCCTTGAACCTGGAGATTTGGGACCCATGTGATGGGTACCACGCAGTATTACTTTAAAGGGTCTGCGTTTGCTCACCCAACCTCACCCAACCTCTCAGCCCCAAGAGTGTCCACCCTTATGTCTCATCCAGCTGTGGGTCCAGATATGGTCAATCCAGGTTGCATCACAGCCTCTGAACGAATTTTGTAAGAATTTCTCTCTCTTTCACTGTCTTTGTTTTACGGGTTTTTAAAAGTAATTCATTTTTATAATGGGGTTTAGCTGCTTTTCATGGCTGTGTTTATGCGGCTTTACACCCACTTGACTCACTTCCAGACAGATATCAATACATAGGTTTTAAGATTCTTACTAGTCACATATATTCTTGTGCGGTGAATAGGGGGTGTTGAGTCCAGTTCACTGAGCAAGGAGTAGGTCTTGTCTATTACATATTGGGTGTATGGAACGGTATGTGAGCGAATTTGAAACCCTTGTTTTATGCATCACCCCACCTCACCTTTCCTGTTAAGCAGCTATAGTGTGTTTTCTAAACGTGTGACTCTGTTCTGTTTTGTAATTCAGTTCAAGTGTAGCGGTTTTTACATTCCCTCTATAAGTGATAGCTTATGATAAGTGTCTTTTTCTGTGTGACTTATTTCACTTAGAATCGTCGTACCTAACTCCACTCATCTTGCTTCTACTAGCCTTATAACATTGATTTCATGTCTGAGTGATATTCCATTGTACATAAGGACCACAACTTCTTTATCCATTTTTCTCTTTCCTGGGATATTTAAGGTGTCATGAAGTGGAGGTTCTTGTCAACAGAGCAGCCCTAAACTTTCCGGTGCCTGTGTCTTGCTGATTTTTAGTTTTTCCAATTTATACGCCTATGAGTGGACGTGCCCTATGCTCCCTAAGCTGTTTTTTTTCCATGTTTCAGGACACAACGTACACTTATCCAGAGTGGCTGTTGGCAATTTACATCCCGCCCATCAGTGTAGCAAGGCTACCATTTCTCCATGGCCTGTCCTGGATTTCTGGGTTTGACACTTTTTGCAGCATGGCCCTTTTCACCGATGGGAAGCGAGACTTCTTTGTGGCGCTGATTTGCCTTTCCAGGTTGCTTGGTTGGCCAAAAAGGGCGTATGCGTTTTTTCCTGAATATATTCAGGAAAAAACGCATACGCCCTTTTTGGCCAAGGGCATCATTGTGGACGTTTTGCCGCTTTTCATGTGCTTTAAAGGCGATTCGTATCTACCTCCTGAAATCTGTTTCCTGCAATTCTGCCTTGCTTTCAAATCCTCTTCGTTGCCTTCCCTCAATATATCTGTGGATGAGAGTTATCATTTATAACTCTGCGGGTTTGTGAATTGCAGTTTCCCTGAGCTCCATTTTTCAACTGTCTTTTTTGGGAGCTGGCCGCAAAAGCGCGGGATTGCCTCAGGCCCTATTCTGCTTCTGGGCGGCAGGCTGAGCCTGTGGTTAATTCTTCTTCCTGTTGGGAAAATAGAGTGACCTGTGCCTGTCCCAACACCTAGATCTAGTCTCTCATTGGTTGCCCCTCTTCCCGTTCATCCTCAGGACAAATTGCAACCTGTAGGGAACAGGAGGTTAAAGGTGCTGATTCTCCAAGTAGGGAGATTGCTAGTAAAATAGCTGGAATGACGAAACCGAGCACAAGGAGATGAGAAATGAGGTGCGTTTTAGAAACCTTTCAAAATCACACGGTGTACCATCTTCTGGGTTTCTCATGCATGTTTTCGATGTAGGAAGATGCCCTTGAACCTGGAGATTTGGGACCCATGGGATGGGTACCACGCAGTATTACTTTAAAGGGTCTGCGTTTGCTCACCCAACCTCACCCAACCTCTCAGCCCCAAGAGTGTCCACCCTTATGTCTCATCCAGCTGTGGGTCTAGTTATGGTCAATCCAGGTTGCATCACAGCCTCTGAACGAATTTTGTAAGAATTTCTCTCTCTTTCACTATCTTTTTTTACGGGTTTTTAAAAGTAATTCATTTTTATAATGGGGTTTAGCTGCTTTTCATGGTTGTGTTTATGCGGCTTTACACCCACTTGACTCACTTCCAGACAGATATCAATACATAGGTTTTAAGATTCTTACTAGTCACATATATTCTTGTGCAGGGAATAGGGGGTGTTGAGTCCAGTTCACTGAGCAAGGAGTAGGTCTTGTCTATTACATATTGGGTGTATGGAACGGTATCTGAGCGAATTTGAAACCCTTGTTTTATGCATCACCCCACCTCACCTTTCCCGTTAAGCAGCCATAGTGTGTTTTCTAAACGTGTGACTCTATTCTGTTTTGGAATTCAGTTCAAGTGTAGCGGTTTTTACATTCCCTCTATAAGTGATAGCTTATGATAAGTGTCTTTTTCTGTGTGACTTATTTCACTTAGAATCGTCGTACCTAACTCCACTCATCTTGCTTCTACTAGCCTTATGACATTGATTTCATGTGTGAGTGATATTCCATTGTACATAAGGACCACAACTTCTTTATCCATTTTTCTCTTTCCTGGGATATTTAAGGTGTCATGAAGTGGAGGTTCTTGTCAACAGAGCAGCCCTAAACTTTCCGGTGCCTGTGTCTTGCTGATTTTTAGTTTTTCCAATTTATACGCCCATGAGTGGACGTGCCCTATGCTCCCTAAGCTGTTTTTTTTCGATGTTTCAGGACACAACGTACACTTCTCCAGAGTGGTTGTTGGCAATTTACATCCCGCCCATCAGTGTAGCAAGGCTGCCATTTCTCCATGGCCTGTCCTGCATTTCTGGTTTTGACACTTTTTGCAGCATGGCCCTTTTCACCGATGGGAAGCGAGACTTCTTTGTAGCGCTGATTTGCCTTTCCAGGTTGCTTGGTTGGCCAAAAAGGGCGTATGCTTTTTTTCCTGAATATATTCAGGAAAAAACGCATACGCCCTTTTTGTCCAAGGGCATCATTGTCGACGTTTTGCCGCTTTTCATGTGCTTTAAAGGCGATTCGTATCTACCTCCTGAAATCTGTTTCCTGCAATTCTGCCTTGCTTTCAAATCCTCTTCGTTGCCTTCCCTCAATATATCTGTGGATGAGAGTTATCATTTATAACTCTGCGGGTTTGTGAATTGCAGTTTCCCTGAGCTCCATTTTTCAACTGTCTTTTTTGGGAGCTGGCCGCAAAAGCGCGGGATTGCCTCAGGCCCTATTCTGCTTCTGGGCGGCAGGCTGAGCCTGTGGTTAATTCTTCTTCCTGTTGGGAAAATAGAGTGTCCTGTGCCTGTCCCAACACCTAGATCTAGTCTCTCATTGGTTGCCCCTCTTCCCGTTCATCCTCAGGACAAATTGCAACCTGTAGGGAACAGGAGGTTAAAGGTGCTGATTCTCCAAGTAGGGAGATTGCTAGTAAAATAGCTGGAATGACGAAACCGAGCACAAGGAGATGAGAAATGAGGTGCGTTTTAGAAACCTTTCAAAATCACACGGTGTACCATCTTCTGGGTTTCTCATGCATGTTTTCGATGTAGGAAGATGCCCTTGAACCTGGAGATTTGGGACCCATGGGATGGGTACCACGCAGTATTACTTTAAAGGGTCTGCGTTTGCTCACCCAACCTCACCCAACCTCTCAGCCCCAAGAGTGTCCACCCTTATGTCTCATCCAGCTGTGGGTCTAGTTATGGTCAATCCAGGTTGCATCACAGCCTCTGAACGAATTTTGTAAGAATTTCTCTCTCTTTCACTATCTTTTTTTACGGGTTTTTAAAAGTAATTCATTTTTATAATGGGGTTTAGCTGCTTTTCATGGTTGTGTTTATGCGGCTTTACACCCACTTGACTCACTTCCAGACAGATATCAATACATAGGTTTTAAGATTCTTACTAGTCACATATATTCTTGTGCGGGGAATAGGGGGTGTTGAGTCCAGTTCACTGAGCAAGGAGTAGGTCTTCTCTATTACATATTGGGTGTATGGAACGGTATCTGAGCGAATTTGAAACCCTTGTTTTATGCATCACCCCACCTCACCTTTCCCGTTAAGCAGCCATAGTGTGTTTTCTAAACGTGTGACTCTGTTCTGTTTTGTAATTCAGTTCAAGTGTAGCGGTTTTTACATTCCCTCTATAAGTGATAGCTTATGATAAGTGTCTTTTTCTGTGTGACTTATTTCACTTAGAATCGTCGTACCTAACTCCACTCATCTTGCTTCTACTAGCCTTATGACATTGATTTCATGTCTGAGTGATATTCCATTGTACATAAGGACCACAACTTCTTTATCCATTTTTCTCTTTCCTGGGATATTTAAGGTGTCATGAAGTGGAGGTTCTTGTCAACAGAGCAGCCCTAAACTTTCCGGTGCCTGTGTCTTGCTGATTTTTAGTTTTTCCAATTTATACGCCCATGAGTGGACGTGCCCTATGCTCCCTAAGCTGTTTTTTTTCGATGTTTCAGGACACAACGTACACTACTCCAGAGTGGTTGTTGGCAATTTACATCCCGCCCATCAGTGTAGCAAGGCTGCCATTTCTCCATGGCCTGTCCTGCATTTCTGGTTTTGACACTTTTTGCAGCATGGCCCTTTTCACCGATGGGAAGCGAGACTTCTTTGTAGCGCTGATTTGCCTTTCCAGGTTGCTTGGTTGGCCAAAAAGGGCGTATGCGTTTTTTCCTGAATATATTCAGGAAAAAACGCATACGCCCTTTTTGGCCAAGGGCATCATTGTGGACGTTTTGCCGCTTTTCATGTGCTTTAAAGGCGATTCGTATCTACCTCCTGAAATCTGTTTCCTGCAATTCTGCCTTGCTTTCAAATCCTCTTCGTTGCCTTCCCTCAATATATCTGTGGATGAGAGTTATCATTTATAACTCTGCGGGTTTGTGAATTGCAGTTTCCCTGAGCTCCATTTTTCAAATGTCTTTTTTGGGAGCTGGCCGCAAAAGCGCGGGATTGCCTCAGGCCCTATTCTGCTTCTGGGCGGCAGGCTGAGCCTGTGGTTAATTCTTCTTCCTGTTGGGAAAATAGAGTGACCTGTGCCTGTCCCAACACCTAGATCTTGTCTCTCATTGGTTGCCCCTCTTCCCGTTCGCCCTCAGGACAAATTGCAACCTGTAGGGAACAGGAGGTTAAAGGTGCTGATTCTCCAAGTAGGGAGATTGCTAGTAAAGTAGCTGGAATGGCGAAACCGAGCACAAGGAGATGAGAAATGAGGTGCGTTTTAGAAACCTTTCAAAATCACACGGTGTACCATCTTCTGGGTTTCTCATGCATGTTTTCAATGTAGGAAGATGCCCTTGAACCTGGAGATTTGGGACCCATGGGATGGGTACCATGCAGTATTACTTTAAAGGGTCTGAGTTTGCTCACCCAACCACACCCAACCTCTCAGCCCCAAGAGTGTCCACCCTTATGTCTCATCCAGCAGTGGGTCTTGATATGGTCAATCCAGGTTGCATCACAGCCTCTGAACGAATTTTGTAAGAATTTCTCTCTCTTTCACTGTCTTTGTTTTACGGGTTTTTAAAAGTAATTTATTTTTATAATGGGGTTTAGCTGCTTTTCATGGCTGTGTTTTTGCGGCTTTACACCCACTTGACTCACTTCCAGAGAGATATCAATACATAGGTTTTAAGATTCTTACTAGTCACATATATTCTTGTGCGGTGAATAGGGGGTGTTGAGTCCAGTTCACTGAGCAAGGAGTAGGTCTTGTCTATTACATATTGGGTGTATGGAACGGTATCTGAGCGAATTTGAAACCCTTGTTTTATGCATCACCCCACCTCACCATTCCCGTTAAGCAGCCATAGTGTGTTTTCTAAACGTGTGACTCTGTTCTGTTTTGTAATTCAGTTCAAGTGTAGCGGTTTTTACATTCCCTCTATAAGTGATAGCTTATGATAAGTGTCTTTTTCTGTGTGACTTATTTCACTTAGAATCGTCGTACCTAACTCCACTCATCTTGCTTCTACTAGCCTTATGACATTGATTTCATGTCTGAGTGATATTCCATTGTACATAAGGACCACAACTTCTTTATCCATTTTTCTCTTTCCTGGGATATTTAAGGTGTCATGAAGTGGAGGTTCTTGTCAACAGAGCAGCCCTAAACTTTCCGGTGCCTGTGTCTTGCTGATTTTTAGTTTTTCCAATTTATACGCCCATGAGTGGACGTGCCCTATGCTCCCTAAGCTGTTTTTTTTCGATGTTTCAGGACACAACGTACACTTCTCCAGAGTGGCTGTTGGCAATTTACATCCCGCCCATCAGTGTAGCAAGGCTGCCATTTCTCCATGGCCTGTCCTGCATTTCTGGTTTTGACACTTTTTGCAGCATGGCCCTTTTCACCGATGGGAAGCGAGACTTCTTTGTAGCGCTGATTTGCCTTTCCAGGTTGCTTGGTTGGCCAAAAAGGGCGTATGCGTTTTTTCCTGAATATATTCAGGAAAAAACGCATACGCCCTTTTTGGCCAAGGGCATCATTGTCGACGTTTTGCCGCTTTTCATGTGCTTTAAAGCGATTCGTATCTACCTCCTGAAATCTGTTTCCTGCAATTCTGCCTTGCTTTCAAATCCTCTTCGTTGCCTTCCCTCAATATATCTGTGGATGAGAGTTATCATTTATAACTCTGCGGGTTTGTGAATTGCATTTTCCCTGAGCTCCATTTTTCAACTGTCTTTTTTGGGAGCTGGCCGCAAAAGCGCGGGATTGCCTCAGGCCCTATTCTGCTTCTGGGCGGCAGGCTGAGCCTGTGGTTAATTCTTCTTCCTGTTGGGAAAATAGAGTGACCTGTGCCTCTCCCAACACCTAGATCTAGTCTCTCATTGGTTGCCCCTCTTCCCGTTCATCCTCAGGACAAATTGCAACCTGTAGGGAACAGGAGGTTAAAGGTGCTGATTCTCCAAGTAGGGAGATTGCTAGTAAAATAGCTGGAATGACGAAACCGAGCACAAGGACATGAGAAATGAGGTGCGTTTTAGAAACCTTTCAAAATCACACGGTGTACCATCTTCTGGGTTTCTCATGCATGTTTTCGATGTAGGAAGATGCCCTTGAACCTGGAGATTTGGGACCCATGGGATGGGTACCACGCAGTATTACTTTAAAGGGTCTGCGTTTTCTCACCCAACCTCACCCAACCTCTCAGCCCCAAGAGTGTCCACCCTTATGTCTCATCCAGGTGTGGGTCTAGATATGGTCAATCCAGGTTGCATCACAGCCTCTGAACGAATTTTGTAAGAATTTCTCTCTCTTTCACTGTCTTTGTTTTACGGGTTTTTAAAAGTAATTTATTTTTATAATGGGGTTTAGCTGCCTTTCATGGCTGTGTTTATGCGGCTTTACACCCACTTGACTCACTTCCAGACAGATATCAATACATAGGTTTTAAGATTCTTACTAGTCACATGTATTCTTGTGCGGGGAATAGGGGGTGTTGAGTCCAGTTCACTGAGCAAGGAGTAGGTCTTGTCTATTACATATTGGGTGTATGGAACGGTATCTGAGCCAATTTGAAACCCTTGTTTTATGCATCACCCCACCTCACCTTTCCTGTTAAGCAGCTATAGTGTGTTTTCTAAACGTGTGACTCTGTTCTGTTTTGTAATTCAGTTCAAGTGTAGCGGTTTTTACATTCCCTCTATAAGTGATAGCTTATGATAAGTGTCTTTTTCTGTGTGACTTATTTCACTTAGAATCGTCGTACCTAACTCCACTCATCTTGCTTCTACTAGCCTTATGACATTGATTTCATGTCTGAGTGATATTCCATTGTACATAAGGACCACAACTTCTTTATCCATTTTTCTCTTTCCTGGGATATTTAAGGTGTCATGAAGTGGAGGTTCTTGTGAACAGAGCAGCCCTAAACTTTCGGGTGCCTGTGTCTTGCTGATTTTTAGTTTTTCCAATTTATACGCCCATGAGTGGACGTGCCCTATGCTCCCTAAGCTGTTTTTTTTCGATGTTTCAGGACACAACGTACACTACTCCAGAGTGGCTGTTGGCAATTTACATCCCGCCCATCAGTGTAGCAAGGCTGCCATTTCTCCATGGCCTGTCCTGCATTTCTGGTTTTGACACTTTTTGCAGCATGGTCCTTTTCACCGATGGGAAGCGAGACTTCTTTGTAGCGCTGATTTGCCTTTCCAGGTTGCTTGGTTGGCCAAAAAGGGCGTATGCGTTTTTTCCTGAATATATTCAGGAAAAAACGCATACGCCCTTTTTGGCCAAGGGCATCATTGTGGACGTTTTGCCGCTTTTCATGTGCTTTAAAGGCGATTCGTATCTACCTCCTGAAATCTGTTTCCTGCAATTCTGCCTTGCTTTCAAATCCTCTTCGTTGCCTTCCCTCAATATATCTGTGGATGAGAGTTATCATTTATAACTCTGCGGGTTTGTGAATTGCAGTTTCCCTGAGCTCCATTTTTCAAATGTCTTTTTTGGGAGCTGGCCGCAAAAGCGCGGGATTGCCTCAGGCCCTATTCTGCTTCTGGGCGGCAGGCTGAGCCTGTGGTTAATTCTTCTTCCTGTTGGGAAAATAGAGTGACCTGTGCCTCTCCCAACACCTAGATCTAGTCTCTCATTGGTTGCCCCTCTTCCCGTTCATCCTCAGGACAAATTGCAACCTGTAGGGAACAGGAGGTTAAAGGTGCTGATTCTCCAAGTAGGGAGATTGCTAGTAAAATAGCTGGAATGACGAAACCGAGCACAAGGACATGAGAAATGAGGTGCGTTTTAGAAACCTTTCAAAATCACACGGTGTACCATCTTCTGGGTTTCTCATGCATGTTTTCGATGTAGGAAGATGCCCTTGAACCTGGAGATTTGGGACCCATGGGATGGGTACCACGCAGTATTACTTTAAAGGGTCTGCGTTTTCTCACCCAACCTCACCCAACCTCTCAGCCCCAAGAGTGTCCACCCTTATGTCTCATCCAGGTGTGGGTCTAGATATGGTCAATCCAGGTTGCATCACAGCCTCTGAACGAATTTTGTAAGAATTTCTCTCTCTTTCACTGTCTTTGTTTTACGGGTTTTTAAAAGTAATTTATTTTTATAATGGGGTTTAGCTGCCTTTCATGGCTGTGTTTATGCGGCTTTACACCCACTTGACTCACTTCCAGACAGATATCAATACATAGGTTTTAAGATTCTTACTAGTCACATGTATTCTTGTGCGGGGAATAGGGGGTGTTGAGTCCAGTTCACTGAGCAAGGAGTAGGTCTTGTCTATTACATATTGGGTGTATGGAACGGTATCTGAGCCAATTTGAAACCCTTGTTTTATGCATCACCCCACCTCACCTTTCCTGTTAAGCAGCTATAGTGTGTTTTCTAAACGTGTGACTCTGTTCTGTTTTGTAATTCAGTTCAAGTGTAGCGGTTTTTACATTCCCTCTATAAGTGATAGCTTATGATAAGTGTCTTTTTCTGTGTGACTTATTTCACTTAGAATCGTCGTACCTAACTCCACTCATCTTGCTTCTACTAGCCTTATGACATTGATTTCATGTCTGAGTGATATTCCATTGTACATAAGGACCACAACTTCTTTATCCATTTTTCTCTTTCCTGGGATATTTAAGGTGTCATGAAGTGGAGGTTCTTGTCAACAGAGCAGCCCTAAACTTTCGGGTGCCTGTGTCTTGCTGATTTTTAGTTTTTCCAATTTATACGCCCATGAGTGGACGTGCCCTATGCTCCCTAAGCTGTTTTTTTTCGATGTTTCAGGACACAACGTACACTACTCCAGAGTGGCTGTTGGCAATTTACATCCCGCCCATCAGTGTAGCAAGGCTGCCATTTCTCCATGGCCTGTCCTGCATTTCTGGTTTTGACACTTTTTGCAGCATGGTCCTTTTCACCGATGGGAAGCGAGACTTCTTTGTAGCGCTGATTTGCCTTTCCAGGTTGCTTGGTTGGCCAAAAAGGGCGTATGCGTTTTTTCCTGAATATATTCAGGAAAAAACGCATACGCCCTTTTTGGCCAAGGGCATCATTGTGGACGTTTTGCCGCTTTTCATGTGCTTTAAAGGCGATTCGTATCTACCTCCTGAAATCTGTTTCCTGCAATTCTGCCTTGCTTTCAAATCCTCTTCGTTGCCTTCCCTCAATATATCTGTGGATGAGAGTTATCATTTATAACTCTGCGGGTTTGTGAATTGCAGTTTCCCTGAGCTCCATTTTTCAAATGTCTTTTTTGGGAGCTGGCCGCAAAAGCGCGGGATTGCCTCAGGCCCTATTCTGCTTCTGGGCGGCAGGCTGAGCCTGTGGTTAATTCTTCTTCCTGTTGGGAAAATAGAGTGACCTGTGCCTGTCCCAACACCTAGATCTTGTCTCTCATTGGTTGCCCCTCTTCCCGTTCGTCCTCAGGACAAATTGCCACCTGTAGGGAACAGGAGGTTAAAGGTGCTGATTCTCCAAGTAGGGAGATTGCTAGTAAAGTAGCTGGAATGGCGAAACCGAGCACAAGGAGATGAGAAATGAGGTGCGTTTTAGAAACCTTTCAAAATCACACGGTGTACCATCTTCTGGGTTTCTCATGCATGTTTTCGATGTAGGAAGATGCCCTTGAACCTGGAGATTTGGGACCCATGGGATGGGTACCATGCAGTATTACTTTAAAGGGTCTGAGTTTGCTCACCCAACCACACCCAACCTCTCAGCCCCAAGAGTGTCCACCCTTATGTCTCATCCAGCAGTGGGTCTTGATATGGTCAATCCAGGTTGCATCACAGCCTCTGAACGAATTTTGTAAGAATTTCTCTCTCTTTCACTGTCTTTGTTTTATGGGTTTTTAAAAGTAATTTATTTTTATAATGGGGTTTAGCTGCTTTTCATGGCTGTGTTTATGCGGCTTTACACCCACTTGACTCACTTCCAGACAGATATCAATACATAGGTTTTAAGATTCTTACTAGTCACATATATTCTTGTGCGGGGAATAGGGGGTGTTGAGTCCAGTTCACTGAGCAAGGAGTAGGTCTTGTCTATTACATATTGGGTGTATGGAACGGTATCTGAGCGAATTTGAAACCCTTGTTTTATGCATCACCCCACCTCACCTTTCCCGTTAAGCAGCCATAGTGTGTTTTCTAAACGTGTGACTCTGTTCTGTTTTGTAATTCAGTTCAAGTGTAGCGGTTTTTACATTCCCTCTATAAGTGATAGCTTATGATAAGTGTCTTTTTCTGTGTGACTTATTTCACTTAGAATCGTCGTACCTAACTCCACTCATCTTGCTTCTACTAGCCTTATGACATTGATTTCATGTGTGAGTGATATTCCATTGTACATAAGGACCACAACTTCTTTATCCATTTTTCTCTTTCCTGGGATATTTAAGGTGTCATGAAGTGGAGGTTCTTGTCAACAGAGCAGCCCTAAACTTTCCGGTGCCTGTGTCTTGCTGATTTTTAGTTTTTCCAATTTATACGCCCATGAGTGGACGTGCCCTATGCTCCCTAAGCTGTTTTTTTTCGATGTTTCAGGACACAACGTACACTACTCCAGAGTGGTTGTTGACAATTTACATCCCGCCCATCAGTGTAGCAAGGCTGCCATTTCTCCATGGCCTGTCCTGCATTTCTGGTTTTGACACATTTTGCAGCATGGCCCTTTTCACCGATGGGAAGCGAGACTTCTTTGTAGCGCTGATTTGCCTTTCCAGGTTGCTTGGTTGGCCAAAAAGGGCGTATGCGTTTTTTCCTGAATATATTCAGGAAAAAACGCATACGCCCTTTTTGGCCAAGGGCATCATTGTGGACGTTTTGCCGCTTTTCATGTGCTTTAAAGGCGATTCGTATCTACCTCCTGAAATCTGTTTCCTGCAATTCTGCCTTGCTTTCAAATCCTCTTCGTTGCCTTCCCTCAATATATCTGTGGATGAGAGTTATCATTTATAACTCTGCGGGTTTGTGAATTGCAGTTTCCCTGAGCTCCATTTTTCAAATGTCTTTTTTGGGAGCTGGCCGCAAAAGCGCGGGATTGCCTCAGGCCCTATTCTGCTTCTGGGCGGCAGGCTGAGCCTGTGGTTAATTCTTCTTCCTGTTGGGAAAATAGAGTGACCTGTGCCTGTCCCAACACCTAGATCTTGTCTCTCATTGGTTGCCCCTCTTCCCGTTCGTCCTCAGGACAAATTGCAACCTGTAGGGAACAGGAGGTTAAAGGTGCTGATTCTCCAAGTAGGGAGATTGCTAGTAAAGTAGCTGGAATGGCGAAACCGAGCACAAGGAGATGAGAAATGAGGTGCGTTTTAGAAACCTTTCAAAATCACACGGTGTACCATCTTCTGGGTTTCTCATGCATGTTTTCGATGTAGGAAGATGCCCTTGAACCTGGAGATTTGGGACCCATGGGATGGGTACCATGCAGTATTACTTTAAAGGGTCTGAGTTTGCTCACCCAACCACACCCAACCTCTCAGCCCCAAGAGTGTCCACCCTTATGTCTCATCCAGCAGTGGGTCTTGATATGGTCAATCCAGGTTGCATCACAGCCTCTGAACGAATTTTGTAAGAATTTCTCTCTCTTTCACTGTCTTTGTTTTACGGGTTTTTAAAAGTAATTTATTTTTATAATGGGGTTTAGCTGCTTTTCATGGCTGTGTTTTTGCGGCTTTACACCCACTTGACTCACTTCCAGAGAGATATCAATACATAGGTTTTAAGATTCTTACTAGTCACATATATTCTTGTGCGGTGAATAGGGGGTGTTGAGTCCAGTTCACTGAGCAAGGAGTAGGTCTTGTCTATTACATATTGGGTGTATGGAACGGTATCTGAGCGAATTTGAAACCCTTGTTTTATGCATCACCCCACCTCACCATTCCCGTTAAGCAGCCATAGTGTGTTTTCTAAACGTGTGACTCTGTTCTGTTTTGTAATTCAGTTCAAGTGTAGCGGTTTTTACATTCCCTCTATAAGTGATAGCTTATGATAAGTGTCTTTTTCTGTGTGACTTATTTCACTTAGAATCGTCGTACCTAACTCCACTCATCTTGCTTCTACTAGCCTTATGACATTGATTTCATGTCTGAGTGATATTCCATTGTACATAAGGACCACAACTTCTTTATCCATTTTTCTCTTTCCTGGGATATTTAAGGTGTCATGAAGTGGAGGTTCTTGTCAACAGAGCAGCCCTAAACTTTCCGGTGCCTGTGTCTTGCTGATTTTTAGTTTTTCCAATTTATACGCCCATGAGTGGACGTGCCCTATGCTCCCTAAGCTGTTTTTTTTCGATGTTTCAGGACACAACGTACACTTCTCCAGAGTGGCTGTTGGCAATTTACATCCCGCCCATCAGTGTACCAAGGCTGCCATTTCTCCATGGCCTGTCCTGCATTTCTGGTTTTGACACTTTTTGCAGCATGGCCCTTTTCACCGATGGGAAGCGAGACTTCTTTGTAGCGCTGATTTGCCTTTCCAGGTTGCTTGGTTGGCCAAAAAGGGCGTATGCGTTTTTTCCTGAATATATTCAGGAAAAAACGCATACGCCCTTTTTGGCCAAGGGCATCATTGTCGACGTTTTGCCGCTTTTCATGTGCTTTAAAGCGATTCGTATCTACCTCCTGAAATTTGTTTCCTGCAATTCTGCCTTGCTTTCAAATCCTCTTCGTTGCCTTCCCTCAATATATCTGTGGATGAGAGTTATCATTTATAACTCTGCGGGTTTGTGAATTGCAGTTTCCCTGAGCTCCATTTTTCAACTGTCTTTTTTGGGAGCTGGCCGCAAAAGCGCGGGATTGCCTCAGGCCCTATTCTGCTTCTGGGCGGCAGGCTGAGCCTGTGGTTAATTCTTCTTCCTGTTGGGAAAATAGAGTGACCTGTGCCTGTCCCAACACCTAGATCTAGTCTCTCATTGGTTGCCCCTCTTCCCGTTCATCCTCAGGACAAATTGCAACCTGTAGGGAACAGGAGGTTAAAGGTGCTGATTCTCCAAGTAGGGAGATTGCTAGTAAAATAGCTGGAATGACGAAACCGAGCACAAGGAGATGAGAAATGAGGTGCGTTTTAGAAACCTTTCAAAATCACACGGTGTACCATCTTCTGGGTTTCTCATGCATGTTTTCGATGTAGGAAGATGCCCTTGAACCTGGAGATTTGGGACCCATGGGATGGGTACCACGCAGTATTACTTTAAAGGGTCTGCGTTTTCTCACCCAACCTCACCCAACCTCTCAGCCCCAAGAGTGTCCACCCTTATGTCTCATCCAGGTGTGGGTCTAGATATGGTCAATCCAGGTTGCATCACAGCCTCTGAACGAATTTTGTAAGAATTTCTCTCTCTTTCACTGTCTTTGTTTTACGGGTTTTTAAAAGTAATTTATTTTTATAATGGGGTTTAGCTGCCTTTCATGGCTGTGTTTATGCGGCTTTACACCCACTTGACTCACTTCCAGACAGATATCAATACATAGGTTTTAAGATTCTTACTAGTCACATGTATTCTTGTGCGGGGAATAGGGGGTGTTGAGTCCAGTTCACTGAGCAAGGAGTAGGTCTTGTCTATTACATATTGGGTGTATGGAACGGTATCTGAGCCAATTTGAAACCCTTGTTTTATGCATCACCCCACCTCACCTTTCCTGTTAAGCAGCTATAGTGTGTTTTCTAAACGTGTGACTCTGTTCTGTTTTGTAATTCAGTTCAAGTGTAGCGGTTTTTACATTCCCTCTATAAGTGATAGCTTATGATAAGTGTCTTTTTCTGTGTGACTTATTTCACTTAGAATCGTCGTACCTAACTCCACTCATCTTGCTTCTACTAGCCTTATGACATTGATTTCATGTCTGAGTGATATTCCATTGTACATAAGGACCACAACTTCTTTATCCATTTTTCTCTTTCCTGGGATATTTAAGGTGTCATGAAGTGGAGGTTCTTGTCAACAGAGCAGCCCTAAACTTTCGGGTGCCTGTGTCTTGCTGATTTTTAGTTTTTCCAATTTATACGCCCATGAGTGGACGTGCCCTATGCTCCCTAAGCTGTTTTTTTTCGATGTTTCAGGACACAACGTACACTACTCCAGAGTGGCTGTTGGCAATTTACATCCCGCCCATCAGTGTAGCAAGGCTGCCATTTCTCCATGGCCTGTCCTGCATTTCTGGTTTTGACACTTTTTGCAGCATGGCCCTTTTCACCGATGGGAAGCGAAACTTCTTTGTAGCGCTGATTTGCCTTTCCAGGTTGCTTGGTTGGCCAAAAAGGGCGTATGCGTTTTTTCCTGAATATATTCAGGAAAAAACGCATACGCCCTTTTTGGCCAAGGGCATCATTGTGGACGTTTTGCCGCTTTTCATGTGCTTTAAAGGCGATTCGTATCTACCTCCTGAAATCTGTTTCCTGCAATTCTGCCTTGCTTTCAAATCCTCTTCGTTGCCTTCCCTCAATATATCTGTGGATGAGAGTTATCATTTATAACTCTGCGGGTTTGTGAATTGCAGTTTCCCTGAGCTCCATTTTTCAAATGTCTTTTTTGGGAGCTGGCCGCAAAAGCGCGGGATTGCCTCAGGCCCTATTCTGCTTCTGGGCGGCAGGCTGAGCCTGTGGTTAATTCTTCTTCCTGTTGGGAAAATAGAGTGACCTGTGCCTGTCCCAACACCTAGATCTTGTCTCTCATTGGTTGCCCCTCTTCCCGTTCGTCCTCAGGACAATTTGCAACCTGTAGGGAACAGGAGGTTAAAGGTGCTGATTCTCCAAGTAGGGAGATTTCTAGTAAAGTAGCTGGAATGGCGAAACCGAGCACAAGGAGATGAGAAATGAGGTGCGTTTTAGAAACCTTTCAAAATCACACGGTGTACCATCTTCTGGGTTTCTCATGCATGTTTTCGATGTAGGAAGATGCCCTTGAACCTGGAGATTTGGGACCCATGGGATGGGTACCATGCAGTATTACTTTAAAGGGTCTGAGTTTGCTCACCCAACCACACCCAACCTCTCAGCCCCAAGAGTGTCCACCCTTATGTCTCATCCAGCAGTGGGTCTTGATATGGTCAATCCAGGTTGCATCACAGCCTCTGAACGAATTTTGTAAGAATTTCTCTCTCTTTCACTGTCTTTGTTTTATGGGTTTTTAAAAGTAATTTATTTTTATAATGGGGTTTAGCTGCTTTTCATGGCTGTGTTTATGCGGCTTTACACCCACTTGACTCACTTCCAGAGAGATATCAATACATAGGTTTTAAGATTCTTACTAGTCACATATATTCTTGTGCGGTGAATAGGGGGTGTTGAGTCCAGTTCACTGAGCAAGGAGTAGGTCTTGTCTATTACATATTGGGTGTATGGAACGGTATCTGAGCGAATTTGAAACCCTTGTTTTATGCATCACCCCACCTCACCATTCCCGTTAAGCAGCCATAGTGTGTTTTCTAAACGTGTGACTCTGTTCTGTTTTGTAATTCAGTTCAAGTGTAGCGGTTTTTACATTCCCTCTATAAGTGATAGCTTATGATAAGTGTCTTTTTCTATGTGACTTATTTCACTTAGAATCGTCGTACCTAACTCCACTCATCTTGCTTCTACTAGCCTTATGACATTGATTTCATGTCTGAGTGATATTCCATTGTACATAAGGACCACAACTTCTTTATCCATTTTTCTCTTTCCTGGGATATTTAAGGTGTCATGAAGTGGAGGTTCTTGTCAACAGAGCAGCCCTAAACTTTCCGGTGCCTGTGTCTTGCTGATTTTTAGTTTTTCCAATTTATACGCCCATGAGTGGACGTGCCCTATGCTCCCTAAGCTGTTTTTTTTCGATGTTTCAGGACACAACGTACACTTCTCCAGAGTGGCTGTTGGCAATTTACATCCCGCCCATCAGTGTAGCAAGGCTGCCATTTCTCCATGGCCTGTCCTGCATTTCTGGTTTTGACACTTTTTGCAGCATGGCCCTTTTCACCGATGGGAAGCGAGACTTCTTTGTAGCGCTGATTTGCCTTTCCAGGTTGCTTGGTTGGCCAAAAAGGGCGTATGCGTTTTTTCCTGAATATATTCAGGAAAAAACGCATACGCCCTTTTTGGCCAAGGGCATCATTGTCGACGTTTTGCCGCTTTTCATGTGCTTTAAAGCGATTCGTATCTACCTCCTGAAATCTGTTTCCTGCAATTCTGCCTTGCTTTCAAATCCTCTTCGTTGCCTTCCCTCAATATATCTGTGGATGAGAGTTATCATTTATAACTCTGCGGGTTTGTGAATTGCATTTTCCCTGAGCTCCATTTTTCAACTGTCTTTTTTGGGAGCTGGCCGCAAAAGCGCGGGATTGCCTCAGGCCCTATTCTGCTTCTGGGCGGCAGGCTGAGCCTGTGGTTAATTCTTCTTCCTGTTGGGAAAATAGAGTGACCTGTGCCTCTCCCAACACCTAGATCTAGTCTCTCATTGGTTGCCCCTCTTCCCGTTCATCCTCAGGACAAATTGCAACCTGTAGGGAACAGGAGGTTAAAGGTGCTGATTCTCCAAGTAGGGAGATTGCTAGTAAAATAGCTGGAATGACGAAACCGAGCACAAGGACATGAGAAATGAGGTGCGTTTTAGAAACCTTTCAAAATCACACGGTGTACCATCTTCTGGGTTTCTCATGCATGTTTTCGATGTAGGAAGATGCCCTTGAACCTGGAGATTTGGGACCCATGGGATGGGTACCACACAGTATTACTTTAAAGGGTCTGCGTTTTCTCACCCAACCTCACCCAACCTCTCAGCCCCAAGAGTGTCCACCCTTATGTCTCATCCAGGTGTGGGTCTATATATGGTCAATCCAGGTTGCATCACAGCCTCTGAACGAATTTTGTAAGAATTTCTCTCTCTTTCACTGTCTTTGTTTTACGGGTTTTTAAAAGTAATTTATTTTTATAATGGGGTTTAGCTGCCTTTCATGGCTGTGTTTATGCGGCTTTACACCCACTTGACTCACTTCCAGACAGATATCAATACATAGGTTTTAAGATTCTTACTAGTCACATGTATTCTTGTGCGGGGAATAGGGGGTGTTGAGTCCAGTTCACTGAGCAAGGAGTAGGTCTTGTCTATTACATATTGGGTGTATGGAACGGTATCTGAGCCAATTTGAAACCCTTGTTTTATGCATCACCCCACCTCACCTTTCCTGTTAAGCAGCTATAGTGTGTTTTCTAAACGTGTGACTCTGTTCTGTTTTGTAATTCAGTTCAAGTGTAGCGGTTTTTACATTCCCTCTATAAGTGATAGCTTATGATAAGTGTCTTTTTCTGTGTGACTTATTTCACTTAGAATCGTCGTACCTAACTCCACTCATCTTGCTTCTACTAGCCTTATGACATTGATTTCATGTCTGAGTGATATTCCATTGTACATAAGGACCACAACTTCTTTATCCATTTTTCTCTTTCCTGGGATATTTAAGGTGTCATGAAGTGGAGGTTCTTGTCAACAGAGCAGCCCTAAACTTTCGGGTGCCTGTGTCTTGCTGATTTTTAGTTTTTCCAATTTATACGCCCATGAGTGGACGTGCCCTATGCTCCCTAAGCTGTTTTTTTTCGATGTTTCAGGACACAACGTATACTTCTCCAGAGTGGCTGTTGGCAATTTACATCCCGCCCATCAGTGTAGCAAGGCTGCCATTTCTCCATGGCCTGTCCTGCATTTCTGGTTTTGACACTTTTTGCAGCATGGCCCTTTTGTCCGAAGGGAAGCGAGACTTCTTTGTAGCGCTGATTTGCCTTTCCAGGTTGCTTGGTTGGCCAAAAAGGGCGTATGCGTTTTTTCCTGAATATATTCAGGAAAAAACGCATACGCCCTTTTTGGCCAAGGGCATCATTGTCGACGTTTTGCCGCTTTTCATGTGCTTTAAAGGCGATTCGTATCTACCTCCTGAAATCTGTTTCCTGCAATTCTGCCTTGCTTTCAAATCCTCTTCGTTGCCTTCCCTCAATATATCTGTGGATGAGAGTTATCATTTATAACTCTGCGGGTTTGTGAATCGCAGTTTCCCTGAGGTCCATTTTTCAACTGTCTTTTTTGGGAGCTGGCCGCAAAAGCGCGGGATTGCCTCAGGCCCTATTCTGCTTCTGGGCGGCAGGCTGAGCCTGTGGTTAATTCTTCTTCCTGTTGGGAAAATAGAGTGACCTGTGCCTGTCCCAACACCTAGATCTATTCTCTCATTGGTTGCCCCTCTTCCCGTTCATCCTCAGGACAAATTGCAACCTGTAGGGAACAGGAGGATAAGGTGCTGATTCTCCAAGTAGGGAGACTGCTAGTAAAGTAGCTGGAATGGCGAAACCGAGCACAAGGAGATGAGAAATGAGGTGCGTTTTAGAAACCTTTCAAAATCACACGGTGTACCATCTTCTGGGTTTCTCATGCATGTTTTCGATGTAGGAAGATGCCCTTGAACCTGGAGATTTGGGACCCATGGGATGGGTACCACGCAGTATTACTTTAAAGGGTCTGCGTTTGCTCACCCAACCTCACCCAACCTCTCAGCCCCAAGAGTGTCCACCCTTATGTCTCATCCAGCTGTGGGTCTAGTTATGGTCAATCCAGGTTGCATCACAGCCTCTGAACGAATTTTGTAAGAATTTCTCTCTCTTTCACTATCTTTTTTTACGGGTTTTTAAAAGTAATTCATTTTTATAATGGGGTTTAGCTGCTTTTCATGGTTGTGTTTATGCGGCTTTACACCCACTTGACTCACTTCCAGACAGATATCAATACATAGGTTTTAAGATTCTTACTAGTCACATATATTCTTGTGCGGGGAATAGGGGGTGTTGAGTCCAGTTCACTGAGCAAGGAGTAGGTCTTGTCTATTACATATTGGGTGTATGGAACGGTATCTGAGCGAATTTGAAACCCTTGTTTTATGCATCACCCCACCTCACCTTTCCCGTTAAGCAGCCATAGTGTGTTTTCTAAACGTGTGACTCTGTTCTGTTTTGTAATTCAGTTCAAGTGTAGCGGTTTTTACATTCCCTCTATAAGTGATAGCTTATGATAAGTGTCTTTTTCTGTGTGACTTATTTCACTTAGAATCGTCGTACCTAACTCCACTCATCTTGCTTCTACTAGCCTTATGACATTGATTTCATGTCTGAGTGATATTCCATTGTACATAAGGACCACAACTTCTTTATCCATTTTTCTCTTTCCTGGGATATTTAAGGTGTCATGAAGTGGAGGTTCTTGTCAACAGAGCAGCCCTAAACTTTCCGGTGCCTGTGTCTTGCTGATTTTTAGTTTTTCCAATTTATACGCCCATGAGTGGACGTGCCCTATGCTCCCTAAGCTGTTTTTTTTCGATGTTTCAGGACACAACGTATACTTCTCCAGAGTGGCTGTTGGCAATTTACATCCCGCCCATCAGTGTAGCAAGGCTGCCATTTCTCCATGGCCTGTCCTGCATTTCTGGTTTTGACACTTTTTGCAGCATGGCCCTTTTGTCCGAAGGGAAGCGAGACTTCTTTGTAGCGCTGATTTGCCTTTCCAGGTTGCTTGGTTGGCCAAAAAGGGCGTATGCGTTTTTTCCTGAATATATTCAGGAAAAAACGCATACGCCCTTTTTCGCCAAGGGCATCATTGTCGACGTTTTGCCGCTTTTCATGTGCTTTAAAGGCGATTCGTATCTACCTCCTGAAATCTGTTTCCTGCAATTCTGCCTTGCTTTCAAATCCTCTTCGTTGCCTTCCCTCAATATATCTGTGGATGAGAGTTATCATTTATAACTCTGCGGGTTTGTGAATTGCAGTTTCCCTGAGCTCCATTTTTCAACTGTCTTTTTTGGGAGCTGGCCGCAAAAGCGCGGGATTGCCTCAGGCCCTATTCTGCTTCTGGGCGGCAGGATGAGCCTGTGGTTAATTATTCTTCCTGTTGGGAAAATAGAGTGACCTGTGCCTGTCCCAACACCTAGATCTATTCTCTCATTGGTTGCCCCTCTTCCCGTTCATCCTCAGGACAATTTGCAACCTGTAGGGAACAGGAGGATAAGGTGCTGATTCTCCAAGTAGGGAGACTGCTAGTAAAGTAGCTGGAATGGCGAAACCGAGCACAAGGAGATGAGAAATGAGGTGCGTTTTAGAAACCTTTCAAAATCACACGGTGTACCATCTTCTGGGTTTCTCATGCATGTTTTCGATGTAGGAAGATGCCCTTGAACCTGGAGATTTGGGACCCATGGGATGGGGACCACGCAGTATTACTTTAAAGGGTCTGCGTTTTCTCACCCAACCTCACCCAACCTCTCAGCCCCAAGAGTGTCCACCCTTATGTCTCATCCAGCTGTGTGTCTAGATATGGTCAATCCAGGTTGCATCACAGCCTCTGAACGAATTTTGTAAGAATTTCTCTCTCTTTCACTGTCTTTGTTTTACGGGTTTTTAAAAGTAATTTATTTTTATAATGGGGTTTAGCTTCCTTTCATGGCTGTGTTTATGCGACTTTACACCCTCTTGACTCACTTCCAGACAGATATCAATACATAGGTTTTAAGATTCTTACTAGTCACATATATTCTTGTGCGGGGAATAGGGGGTGTTGAGTCCAGTTCACTGAGCAAGGAGTAGGTCTTGTCTATTACATATTGGGTGTATGGAACGGTATCTGAGCGAATTTGAAACCCTTGTTTTATGCATCACCCCACCTCACCTTTCCTGTTAAGCAGCTATAGTGTGTTTTCTAAACGTGTGACTCTGTTCTGTTTTGTAATTCAGTTCAAGTGTAGCGGTTTTTACATTCCCTCTATAAGTGATAGCTTATGATAAGTGTCTTTTTCTGTGTGACTTATTTCACTTAGAATCGTCGTACCTAACTCCACTCATCTTGCTTCTACTAGCCTTATAACATTGATTTCATGTCTGAGTGATATTCCATTGTACATAAGGACCACAACTTCTTTATCCATTTTTCTCTTTCCTGGGATATTTAAGGTGTCATGAAGTGGAGGTTCTTGTCAACAGAGCAGCCCTAAACTTTCCGGTGCCTGTGTCTTGCTGATTTTTAGTTTTTCCAATTTATACGCCCATGAGTGGACGTGCCCTATGCTCCCTAAGCTGTTTTTTTTCGATGTTTCAGGACACAACGTACACTTCTCCAGAGTGGCTGTTGGCAATTTACATCCCGCCCATCAGTGTAGCAAGGCTGCCATTTCTCCATGGCCTGTCCTGCATTTCTGGTTTTGACACTTTTTGCAGCATCGCCCTTTTGACCGATGGGAAGCGAGACTTCTTTGTAGCGCTGATTTGCCTTTCCAGGTTGCTTGGTTGGCCAAAAAGGGCGTATGCGTTTTTTCCTGAATATATTCAGGAAAAAACGCATACGCCCTTTTTGGCCAAGGGCATCATTGTCGACGTTTTGCCGCTTTTCATGTGCTTTAAAGGCGATTCGTATCTACCTCCTGAAATCTGTTTCCTGCAATTCTGCCTTGCTTTCAAATCCTCTTCGTTGCCTTCCCTCAATATATCTGTGGATGACAGTTATCAATTATAACTCTGAGGTTTTTGAATTGCAGTTTCCCTGAGCTCCATTTTTCAACTGTCTTTTTTGGGAGCTGGCCGCAAAAGCGCGGGATTGCCTCAGGCCCTATTCTGCTTCTGGGCGGCAGGCTGAGCCTGTGGTTAATTCTTCTTCCTGTTGGGAAAATAGAGTGACCTGTGCCTGTCCCAACACCTAGATCTAGTCTCTCATTGGTTGCCCCTCTTCCCGTTCATCCTCAGGACAAATTGCAACCTGTAGGGAACAGGAGGTTAAAGGTGCTGATTCTCCAAGTAGGGAGATTGCTAGTAAAGTAGCTGGAATGGCGAAACCGAGCACAAGGAGATGAGAAATGATGTGCGTTTTAGGAACCTTTCAAAATCACACGGTGTACCAGCTTCTGGGTTTCTCATGCATGTTTTCGATGTAGGAAGATGCTCTTGAACCTGGAGATTTGGGACCCATGGGATGGGTACCACGCAGTATTACTTTAAAGGGTCTGCGTTTGCTCACCCAACCTCACCCAACCTCTCAGCCCCAAGAGTGTCCACCCTTATGTCTCATCCAGGTGTGGGTCTAGATATGGTCAATCCAGGTTGCATCACAGCCTCTGAACGAATTTTGTAAGAATTTCTCTCTCTTTCACTGTCTTTGTTTTACGGGTTTTTAAAAGTAATTTATTTTTATAATGGGGTTTAGCTGCTTTTCATGGTTGTGTTTATGCGGCTTTACACCCACTTGACTCACTTCCAGACAGATATCAATACATAGGTTTTAAGATTCTTACTAGTCACATATATTCTTGTGCGGGGAATAGGGGGTGTTGAGTACAGTTCACTGAGCAAGGAGTAGGTCTTGTCTATTGCATATTGGGTGTATGGAACGGTATCTGAGCGAATTTGAAACCCTTGTTTTATGCATCACCCCACCTCACCTTCCCCGTTAAGCAGCCATAGTGTGTTTTCTAAACGTGTGACTCTGTTCTGTTTTGTAATTCAGTTCAAGTGTAGCGGTTTTTACATTCCCTCTATAAGTGATAGTTTATGATAAGTGTCTTTTTCTGTGTGACTTATTTCACTTAGAATCGTCGTACCTAACTCCACTCATCTTGCTTCTACTAGCCTTATGACATTGATTTCATGTCTGAGTGATATTCCATTGTACATAAGGACCACAACTTCTTTATCCATTTTTCTCTTTCCTGGGATATTTAAGGTGTCATGAAGTGGAGGTTCTTGTCAACAGAGCAGCCCTAAACTTTCCGGTGCCTGTGTCTTGCTGATTTTTAGTTTTTCCAATTTATACGCCCATGAGTGGACGTGCCCTATGCTCCCTAAGCTGTTTTTTTTCCATGTTTCAGGACACAACGTACACTTCTCCAGAGTGGCTGTTGGCAATTTACATCCCGCCCATCAGTGTAGCAAGGCTGCCATTTCTCCATGGCCTGTCCTGCATTTCTGGTTTTGACACTTTTTGCAGCATGGCCCTTTTCACCGATGGGAAGCGAGACTTCTTTGTAGCGCTGATTTGCCTTTCCAGGTTGCTTGGTTGGCCAAAAAGGGCATATGTGTTTTTTCCTGAATATATTCAGGAAAAAACGCATACGCCCTTTTTGGCCAAGGGAATCATTGTCGACCTTTTGCCGCTTTTCATGTGCTTTAAAGGCGATTCGTATCTACCTCCTGAAATCTGTTTCCTGCAATTCTGCCTTGCTTTCAAATCCTCTTCGTTGCCTTCCCTCAATATATCTGTGGATGAGAGTTATCATTTATAACTCTGCGGGTTTGTGAATTGCAGTTTCCCTGAGGTCCATTTTTCAACTGTCTTTTTTGGGAGCTGGCCGCAAAAGCGCGGGATTGCCTCAGGCCCTATTCTGCTTCTGGGCGGCAGGCTGAGCCTGTGGTTAATTCTTCTTCCTGTTGGGAAAATAGAGTGACCTGTGCCTGTCCCAACACCTAGATCTAGTCTCTCATTGGTTGCCCCTCTTCCCGTTCGTCCTCAGGACAAATTGCAACCTGTAGGGAACAGGAGGTTAAAGGTGCTGATTCTCCAAGTAGGGAGATTGCTAGTAAAGTAGCTGGAATGGCGAAACCGAGCACAAGGAGATGAGAAATGAGGTGCGTTTTAGAAACCTTTCAAAATCACACGGTGTACCATCTTCTGGGTTTCTCATGCATGTTTTCGATGTAGGTAGATGCCCTTGAACCTGGAGATTTGGGACCCATGGGATGGGTACCACGCAGTATTACTTTAAAGGGTCTGCGTTTTCTCACCCAACCTCACCCAACCTCTCAGCCCCAAGAGTGTCCACCCTTATGTCTCATCCAGGTGTGGGTCTAGATATGGTCAATCCAGGTTGCATCACAGCCTCTGAACGAATTTTGTAAGAATTTCTCTCTCTTTCACTGTCTTTGTTTTACGGGTTTTTAAAAGTAATTTATTTTTATAATGGGGTTTAGCTGCCTTTCATGGCTGTGTTTATGCGGCTTTACACCCACTTGACTCACTTCCAGACAGATATCAATACATAGGTTTTAAGATTCTTACTAGTCACATATATTCTTGTGCGGGGAATAGGGGGTGTTGAGTCCAGTTCACTGAGCAAGGAGTAGGTCTTGTCTATTACATATTGGGTGTATGGAACGGTATCTGAGCCAATTTGAAACCCTTGTTTTATGCATCACCCCACCTCACCTTTCCTGTTAAGCAGCTATAGTGTGTTTTCTAAACGTGTGACTCTGTTCTGTTTTGTAATTCAGTTCAAGTGTAGCGGTTTTTACATTCCCTCTATAAGTGATAGCTTATGATAAGTGTCTTTTTCTGTGTGACTTATTTCACTTAGAATCGTCGTACCTAACTCCACTCATCTTGCTTCTACTAGCCTTATGACATTGATTTCATGTCTGAGTGATATTCCATTGTACATAAGGACCACAACTTCTTTATCCATTTTTCTCTTTCCTGGGATATTTAAGGTGTCATGAAGTGGAGGTTCTTGTCAACAGAGCAGCCCTAAACTTTCCGGTGCCTGTGTCTTGCTGATTTTTAGTTTTTCCAATTTATACGCCCATGAGTGGACGTGCCCTATGCTCCCTAAGCTGTTTTTTTTCGATGTTTCAGGACACAACGTATACTTCTCCAGAGTGGCTGTTGGCAATTTACATCCCGCCCATCAGTGTAGCAAGGCTGCCATTTCTCCATGGCCTGTCCTGCATTTCTGGTTTTGACACTTTTTGCAGCATCGCCCTTTTGACCGATGGGAAGCGAGACTTCTTTGTAGCGCTGATTTGCCTTTCCAGGTTGCTTGGTTGGCCAAAAAGGGCGTATGCGTTTTTTCCTGAATATATTCAGGAAAAAACGCATACGCCCTTTTTGGCCAAGGGCATCATTGTCGACGTTTTGCCGCTTTTCATGTGCTTTAAAGGCGATTCGTATCTACCTCCTGAAATCTGTTTCCTGCAATTCTGCCTTGCTTTCAAATCCTCTTCGTTGCCTTCCCTCAATATATCTGTGGATGACAGTTATCAATTATAACTCTGAGGTTTTTGAATTGCAGTTTCCCTGAGCTCCATTTTTCAACTGTCTTTTTTGGGAGCTGGCCGCAAAAGCGCGGGATTGCCTCAGGCCCTATTCTGCTTCTGGGCGGCAGGCTAAGCCTGTGGTTAATTCTTCTTCCTGTTGGGAAAATAGAGTGACCTGTGCCTGTCCCAACACCTAGATCTAGTCTCTCATTGGTTGCCCCTCTTCCCGTTCATCCTCAGGACAAATTGCAACCTGTAGGGAACAGGAGGTTAAAGGTGCTGATTCTCCAAGTAGGGAGATTGCTAGTAAAGTAGCTGGAATGGCGAAACCGAGCACAAGGAGATGAGAAATGATGTGCGTTTTAGGAACCTTTCAAAATCACACGGTGTACCAGCTTCTGGGTTTCTCATGCATGTTTTCGATGTAGGAAGATGCTCTTGAACCTGGAGATTTGGGACCCATGGGATGGGTACCACGCAGTATTACTTTAAAGGGTCTGCGTTTGCTCACCCAACCTCACCCAACCTCTCAGCCCCAAGAGTGTCCACCCTTATGTCTCATCCAGGTGTGGGTCTAGATATGGTCAATCCAGGTTGCATCACAGCCTCTGAACGAATTTTGTAAGAATTTCTCTCTCTTTCACTGTCTTTGTTTTACGGGTTTTTAAAAGTAATTTATTTTTATAATGGGGTTTAGCTGCTTTTCATGGTTGTGTTTATGCGGCTTTACACCCACTTGACTCACTTCCAGACAGATATCAATACATAGGTTTTAAGATTCTTACTAGTCACATATATTCTTGTGCGGGGAATAGGGGGTGTTGAGTACAGTTCACTGAGCAAGGAGTAGGTCTTGTCTATTGCATATTGGGTGTATGGAACGGTATCTGAGCGAATTTGAAACCCTTGTTTTATGCATCACCCCACCTCACCTTCCCCGTTAAGCAGCCATAGTGTGTTTTCTAAACGTGTGACTCTGTTCTGTTTTGTAATTCAGTTCAAGTGTAGCGGTTTTTACATTCCCTCTATAAGTGATAGCTTATGATAAGTGTCTTTTTCTGTGTGACTTATTTCACTTAGAATCGTCGTACCTAACTCCACTCATCTTGCTTCTACTAGCCTTATGACATTGATTTCATGTCTGAGTGATATTCCATTGTACATAAGGACCACAACTTCTTTATCCATTTTTCTCTTTCCTGGGATATTTAAGGTGTCATGAAGTGGAGGTTCTTGTCAACAGAGCAGCCCTAAACTTTCCGGTGCCTGTGTCTTGCTGATTTTTAGTTTTTCCAATTTATACGCCCATGAGTGGACGTGCCCTATGCTCCCTAAGCTGTTTTTTTTCCATGTTTCAGGACACAACGTACACTTCTCCAGAGTGGCTGTTGGCAATTTACATCCCGCCCATCAGTGTAGCAAGGCTGCCATTTCTCCATGGCCTGTCCTGCATTTCTGGTTTTGACACTTTTTGCAGCATGGCCCTTTTGACCGATGGGAAGCGAGTCTTCTTTGTAGCGCTGATTTGCCTTTCCAGGTTGCTTGGTTGGCCAAAAAGGGCGTATGCGTTTTTTCCTGAATATATTCAGGAAAAAACGCATGCGCCCTTTTTGGCCAAGGGCATCATTGTCCACGTTTTGCCGCTTTTCATGTACTTTAAAGGCGATTCGTATCTACCTCCTGAAATCTGTTTCCTGCAATTCTGCCTTGCTTTCAAATCCTCTTCGTTGCCTTCCCTCAATATATCTGTGGATGAGAGTTATCATTTATAACTCTGCGGGTTTGTGAATTGCAGTTTCCCTGAGCTCCATTTTTCAAATGTCTTTTTTGGGAGCTGGCCGCAAAAGCGCGGGATTGCCTCAGGCCCTATTCTGCTTCTGGGCGGCAGGCTGAGCCTGTGGTTAATTCTTCTTCCTGTTGGGAAAATAGAGTGACCTGTGCCTGTCCCAACACCTAGATCTAGTCTCTCATTGGTTGCCCCTCTTCCCGTTCATCCTCAGGACAAATTGCAACCTGTAGGGAACAGGAGGTTAAAGGTGCTGATTCTCCAAGTAGGGAGATTGCTAGTAAAGTAGCTGGAATGGCGAAACCGAGCACAAGGAGATGAGAAATGAGGTGCGTTTTAGAAACCTTTGAAAATCACACGGTGTACCATCTTCTGGGTTTCTCATGCATGTTTTCGATGTAGGAAGATGCCCTTGAACCTGGAGATTTGGGACCCATGGGATGGGTACCACGCAGTATTACTTTAAAGGGTCTGCGTTTTCTCACCCAACCTCACCCAACCTCTCAGCCCCAAGAGTGTCCACCCTTATGTCTCATCCAGCTGTGGGTCTAGATATGGTCAATCCAGGTTGCATCACAGCCTCTGAACGAATTTTGTAAGAATTTCTCTCTCTTTCACTGTCTTTGTTTTACGGGTTTTTAAAAGTAATTTATTTTTATAATGGGGTTTAGCTGCCTTTCATGGCTGTGTTTATGCGGCTTTACACCCACTTGACTCACTTCCAGACAGATATCAATACATAGGTTTTAAGATTCTTACTAGTCACATATATTCTTGTGCGGAGAATAGGGGGTGTTGAGTCCAGTTCACTGAGCAAGGAGTAGGTCTTGTCTATTACATATTGGGTGTATGGAACGGTATCTGAGCGAATTTGAAACCCTTGTTTTATGCATCACCCCACCTCACCTTTCCTGTTAAGCAGCTATAGTGTGTTTTCTAAACGTGTGACTCTGTTCTGTTTTGTAATTCAGTTCAAGTGTAGCGGTTTTTACATTCCCTGTATAAGTGATAGCTTATGATAAGTGTCTTTTTCTGTGTGACTTATTTCACTTAGAATCGTCGTACCTAACTCCACTCATCTTGCTTCTACTAGCCTTATGACATTGATTTCATGTCTGAGTGATATTCCATTGTACATAAGGACCACAACTTCTTTATCCATTTTTCTCTTTCCTGGGATATTTAAGGTGTCATGAAGTGGAGGTTCTTGTCAACAGAGCAGCCCTAAACTTTCCGGTGCCTTTGTCTTGCTGATTTTTAGTTTTTCCAATTTATACGCCCATGAGTGGACGTGCCCTATGCTCCCTAAGCTGTTTTTTTTCGATGTTTCAGGACACAACGTACACTTCTCCAGAGTGGCTGTTGGCAATTTACATCCCGCCCATCAGTGTAGCAAGGCTGCCATTTCTCCATGGCCTGTCCTGCATTTCTGGTTTTGACACTTTTTGCAGCATGGCCCTTTTGACAGATGGGAAGCGAGACTTCTTTGTAGCGCTGACTTGCCTTTCCAGGTTGCTTGGTTGGCCAAAAAGGGCGTATGCGTTTTTTCCTGAATATATTCAGGAAAAAACGCATACGCCCTTTTTGGCCAAGGGCATCATTGTCGACGTTTTGCCGCTTTTCATGTGCTTTAAAGGCGATTCGTATCTACCTCCTGAAATCTGTTTCCTGCAATTCTGCCTTGCTTTCAAATCCTCTTCGTTGCCTTCCCTCAATATATCTGTGGATGAGAGTTATCATTTATAACTCTGCGGGTTTGTGAATTGCATTTTCCCTGAGCTCCATTTTTCAACTGTCTTTTTTGGGAGCTGGCCGCAAAAGCGCGGGATTGCCTCAGGCCCTATTCTGCTTCTGGGCGGCAGGCTGAGCCTGTGGTTAATTCTTCTTCCTGTTGGGAAAATACAGTGACCTGTGCCTGTCCCAACACCTAGATCTAGTCTCTCATTGGTTGCCCCTCTTCCCGTTCATCCTCAGGACAAATTGCAACCTGTAGGGAACAGGAGGTTAAAGGTGCTGATTCTCCAAGTAGGGAGATTGCTAGTAAAGTAGCTGGAATGGCGAAACCGAGCACAAGGAGATGAGAAATGAGGTGCGTTTTAGAAACCTTTCAAAATCACACGGTGTACCATCTTCTGGGTTTCTCATGCATGTTGTCGATGTAGGAAGATGCCCTTGAACCAGGAGATTTGGTTCCCATGGGATGGGTACCACGCAGTATTACTTTAAAGGGTCTGCGTTTGCTCACCCAACCTCACCCAACCTCTCAGCCCCAAGAGTGTCCACCCTTATGTCTCATCCAGGTGTGGGTCTAGATATGGTCAATCCAGGTTGCATCACAGCCTCTGAACGAATTTTGTAAGAATTTCTCTCTCTTTCACTGTCTTTGTTTTACGGGTTTTTAAAAGTAATTTATTTTTATAATGGGGTTTAGCTGCTTTTCATGGCTGTGTTTATGCGGCTTTACACCCACTTGACTCACTTCCAGACAGATATCAATACATAGGTTTTAAGATTCTTACTAGTCACATATATTCTTGTGCGGTGAATAGGGGGTGTTAAGTCCAGTTCACTGAGCAAGGAGTAGGTCTTGTCTATTACATATTGGGTGTATGGAACGGTATCTGAGCGAATTTGAAACCCTTGTTTTATGCATCACCCCACTTCACCTTTCCTGTTAAGCAGATATAGTGCGTTTTCTAAACGTGTGACTCTGCCCTGTTTTGTAATTCAGTTCAAGTGTAGCGGTTTTTACATTCCCTCTATAAGTGATAGCTTATGATAAGTGTCTTTTTCTGTGTGACTTATTTCACTTAGAATCGTCGTACCTAACTCCACTCATCTTGCTTCTACTAGCCTTATGACATTGATTTCATGTCTGAGTGATATTCCATTGTACATAAGGACCACAACTTCTTTATCCATTTTTCTCTTTCCTGGGATATTTAAGGTGTCATGAAGTGGAGGTTCTTGTCAACAGAGCAGCCCTAAACTTTCCGGTGCCTGTGTCTTGCTGATTTTTAGTTTTTCCAATTTATACGCCCATGAGTGGACATGCCCTATGCTCCCTAAGCTGTTTCTTTTCGATGTTTCAGGACACAACGTACACTTCTCCAGAGTGGCTGTTGGCAATTTACATCCCGCCCATCAGTGTAGCAAGGCTGCCATTTCTCCATGGCCTGTCCTGCATTTCTCGTTTTGACAATTTATGCAGCATGGCCCTTTTCACCGATGGGAAGCGAGACTTCTTTGTAGCGCTGATTTGCCTTTCCAGGTTGCTTGGTTGGCCAAAAAGGGCGTATGCGTTTTTTCCTGAATATATTCAGTAAAAAACGCATACGCCCTTTTTGGCCAAGGGCATCATTGTCGACGTTTTGCCGCTTTTCATGTGCTTTAAAGGCGATTCGTATCTACCTCCTGAAATCTTTTTCCTGCAATTCTGCCTTGCTTTCAAATCCTCTTCGTTGCCTTCCCTCAATATATCTGTGGATGAGAGTTATCATTTATAACTCTGCGGGTTTGTGAATTGCAGTTTCCCTGAGCTCCATTTTTCAACTGTCTTTTTTGGGAGCTGGCCACAAAAGCGCGGGATTGCCTCAGGCCCTATTCTGCTTCTGGGCGGCAGGCTGAGCCTGTGGTTAATTCTTCTTCCTGTTGGGAAAATAGAGTGACCTGTGCCTGTCCCAACACCTAGATCTAGTCTCTCATTGGTTGCCCCTCTTCCCGTTCATCCTCAGGACAAATTGCAACCTGTAGGGAACAGGAGGTTAAAGGTGCTGATTCTCCAAGTAGGGAGATTGCTAGTAAAGTAGCTGGAATGGCGAAACCGAGCACAAGGAGATGAGAAATGAGGTGCGTTTTAGAAACCTTTCAAAATCACACGGTGTACCATCTTCTGGTTTTTTCATGCATGTTTTCGATGTAGGAAGATGCCCTTGAACCTGGAGATTTGGGACCCATGGGATGGGTACCACGCAGTATTACTTTAAAGGGTCTGCGTTTTCTCACCCAACCTCACCCAACCTCTCAGCCCCAAGAGTGTCCACCCTTATGTCTCATCCAGGTGTGGGTCTAGATATGGTCAATCCAGGTTGCATCACAGCCTCTGAACGAATTTTGTAAGAATTTCTCTCTCTTTCACTGTCTTTGTTTTACGGGTTTTTAAAAGTAATTTATTTTTATAATGGGGTTTAGCTGCTTTTCATGGTTGTTTTTATGCGGCTTTACACCCACTTGACTCACTTCCAAACAGATATCAATACATAGGTTTTAAGATTCTTACTAGTCACATATATTCTTGTGCGGGGAATAGGGGGTGTTGAGTCCAGTTCACTGAGCAAGGTGTAGGTCTTGTCTATTACATATTGGGTGTATGGAACGGTATCTGAGCGAATTTGAAACCCTTGTTTTATGCATCACCCCACCTCACCATTCCCGTTAAGCAGCCATAGTGTGTTTTCTAAATGTGTGACTCTGTTCTGTTTTGTAATTCAGTTCAAGTGTAGCGGTTTTTACATTCCCTCTATAAGTGATAGCTTATGATAAGTGTCTTTTTCTGTGTGACTTATTTCACTTAGAATCGTCGTACCTAACTCCACTCATCTTGCTTCTACTAGCCTTATGAGACATTGATTTCATGTCTGAGTGATATTCCATTGTACATAAGGACCACAACTTCTTTATCCATTTTTCTCTTTCCTGGGATATTTAAGGTGTCATGAAGTGGAGGTTCTTGTCAACAGAGCAGCCCTAAACATTGGGGTGCCTGTGTCTTGCTGATTTTTAGTTTTTCCAATTTATACGCCCATGAGTGGACGTGCCCTATGCTCCCTAAGCTGTTTTTTTTCGATGTTTCAGGACACAACGTACACTTCTCCAGAGTGGCTCTTGGCAATTTACATCCCGCCTATCAGTGTAGCAAGGCTGCCATTTCTCCATGGCCTGTCCTGCATTTCTGGTTTTGACACTTTTTGCAGCATGGCCCTTTTCACCGATGGGAAGCGAGACTTCTTTGTAGCGCTGATTTGCCTTTCCAGGTTGCTTGGTTGGCCAAAAAGGGCGTATGCGTTTTTTCCTAAATATATTCAGGAAAAAACGCATACGCCCTTTTTGGCCAAGGGCATCATTGTCGACGTTTTGCCGCTTTTCATGTGCTTTAAAGGCGATTCGTATCTACCTCCTGAAATCTGTTTCCTGCAATTCTGCCTTGCTTTCAAATCCTCTTCGTTGCCTTCCCTCAATATATCTGTGGATGAGAGTTATCATTTATAACTCTGCGGGTTTGTGAATTGCATTTTCCCTGAGCTCCATTTTTCAACTGTCTTTTTTGGGAGCTGGCCGCAAAAGCGCGGGATTGCCTCAGGCCCTATTCTGCTTCTGGGCGGCAGGCTGAGCCTGTGGTTAATTCTTTTTCCTGTTGGGAAAATAGAGTGACCTGTGCCTGTCCCAACACCTAGATCTAGTCTCTCATTGGTTGCCCCCTTCCCTTTCATCCTCAGGACAAATTGCAACCTGTACGGAACAGGAGGTTAAAGGTGCTGATTAGCCAAGTAGGGAGATTACTAGTAAAGAAGCTGGAATGGCGAACCCGAGCACAAGGAGATGAGAAATGAGGTGCATTTTAGAAACCTTTTCCGATCACACGGTGTACCATCTTCTGGGTTTCTCATGCAAGTTTTCGATGTAGGAAGATGCCCTTGAACCTGGAGATTTGGGACCCATGGGATGGGTACCACGCAGTATTACTTTAAAGGGTCTGCGTTTGCTCACCCAACCTCACCAAACCTGTCAGCCCCAAGAGTGTCCACCCTTATGTCTCATCCAGCTGTGGGTCTAGATATGGTCAATCCAGGTTGCATCACAGCCTCTGAACGAATTTTGTAAGAATTTCTCTCTCTTTCACTGTCTTTGTTTTACGGGTTTTTAAAAGTAATTTATTTTTATAATGGGGTTTAGCTGCTTTTCACAGCTCTGTTTATGCAGCTTTACACCCACTTGACTCACTTCCAGAGAGATATCAATACATAGGTTTTAAGATTCTTACTAGTCACATATATTCTTGTGCGGGGAATAGGGGGTGTTGAGTCCAGTTCACTGAGCAAGGTGTAGGTCTTGTCTATTACATATTGGGTGTATGGAACGGTATCTGAGCGAATTTGAAACCCTTGTTTTATGCATCACCCCACCTCACCATTCCCGTTAAGCAGCCATAGTGTGTTTTCTAAATGTGTGACTCTGTTCTGTTTTGTAATTCAGTTCAAGTGTAGCGGTTTTTACATTCCCTCTATAAGTGATAGCTTATGATAAGTGTCTTTTTCTGTGTGACTTATTTCACTTAGAATCGTCGTACCTAACTCCACTCATCTTGCTTCTACTAGCCTTATGAGACATTGATTTCATGTCTGAGTGATATTCCATTGTACATAAGGACCACAACTTCTTTATCCATTTTTCTCTTTCCTGGGATATTTAAGGTGTCATGAAGTGGAGGTTCTTGTCAACAGAGCAGCCCTAAACATTGGGGTGCCTGTGTCTTGCTGATTTTTAGTTTTTCCAATTTATACGCCCATGAGTGGACGTGCCCTATGCTCCCTAAGCTGTTTTTTTTCGATGTTTCAGGACACAACGTACACTTCTCCAGAGTGGCTCTTGGCAATTTACATCCCGCCTATCAGTGTAGCAAGGCTGCCATTTCTCCATGGCCTGTCCTGCATTTCTGGTTTTGACACTTTTTGCAGCATGGCCCTTTTCACCGATGGGAAGCGAGACTTCTTTGTAGCGCTGATTTGCCTTTCCAGGTTGCTTGGTTGGCCAAAAAGGGCGTATGCGTTTTTTCCTGAATATATTCAGGAAAAAACGCATACGCCCTTTTTGGCCAAGGGCATCATTGTCGACGTTTTGCCGCTTTTCATGTGCTTTAAAGGCGATGCGTATCTACCTCCTGAAATCTGTTTCCTGCAATTCTGCCTTGCTTTCAAATCCTCTTCGTTGCCTTCCCTCAATATATCTGTGGATGAGAGTTATCATTTATAACTCTGCGGGTTTGTGAATTGCATTTTCCCTGAGCTCCATTTTTCAACTGTCTTTTTTGGGAGCTGGCCGCAAAAGCGCGGGATTGCCTCAGGCCCTATTCTGCTTCTGGGCGGCAGGCTGAGCCTGTGGTTAATTCTTTTTCCTGTTGGGAAAATAGAGTGACCTGTGCCTGTCCCAACACCTAGATCTAGTCTCTCATTGGTTGCCCCCTTCCCTTTCATCCTCAGGACAAATTGCAACCTGTACGGAACAGGAGGTTAAAGGTGCTGATTAGCCAAGTAGGGAGATTACTAGTAAAGAAGCTGGAATGGCGAACCCGAGCACAAGGAGATGAGAAATGAGGTGCATTTTAGAAACCTTTTCCGATCACACGGTGTACCATCTTCTGGGTTTCTCATGCAAGTTTTCGATGTAGGAAGATGCCCTTGAACCTGGAGATTTGGGACCCATGGGATGGGTACCACGCAGTATTACTTTAAAGGGTCTGCGTTTGCTCACCCAACCTCACCAAACCTGTCAGCCCCAAGAGTGTCCACCCTTATGTCTCATCCAGCTGTGGGTCTAGATATGGTCAATCCAGGTTGCATCACAGCCTCTGAACGAATTTTGTAAGAATTTCTCTCTCTTTCACTGTCTTTGTTTTACGGGTTTTTAAAAGTAATTTATTTTTATAATGGGGTTTAGCTGCTTTTCACAGCTCTGTTTATGCAGCTTTACACCCACTTGACTCACTTCCAGAGAGATATCAATACATAGGTTTTAAGATTCTTACTAGTCACATATATTCTTGTGCGGGGAATAGGGGGTGTTGAGTCCAGTTCACTGAGCAAGGTGTAGGTCTTGTCTATTACATATTGGGTGTATGGAACGGTATCTGAGCGAATTTGAAACCCTTGTTTTATGCATCACCCCACCTCACCATTCCCGTTAAGCAGCCATAGTGTGTTTTCTAAATGTGTGACTCTGTTCTGTTTTGTAATTCAGTTCAAGTGTAGCGGTTTTTACATTCCCTCTATAAGTGATAGCTTATGATAAGTGTCTTTTTCTGTGTGACTTATTTCACTTAGAATCGTCGTACCTAACTCCACTCATCTTGCTTCTACTAGCCTTATGAGACATTGATTTCATGTCTGAGTGATATTCCATTGTACATAAGGACCACAACTTCTTTATCCATTTTTCTCTTTCCTGGGATATTTAAGGTGTCATGAAGTGGAGGTTCTTGTCAACAGAGCAGCCCTAAACATTGGGGTGCCTGTGTCTTGCTGATTTTTAGTTTTTCCAATTTATACGCCCATGAGTGGACGTGCCCTATGCTCCCTAAGCTGTTTTTTTTCGATGTTTCAGGACACAACGTACACTTCTCCAGAGTGGCTCTTGGCAATTTACATCCCGCCTATCAGTGTAGCAAGGCTGCCATTTCTCCATGGCCTGTCCTGCATTTCTGGTTTTGACACTTTTTGCAGCATGGCCCTTTTCACCGATGGGAAGCGAGACTTCTTTGTAGCGCTGATTTGCCTTTCCAGGTTGCTTGGTTGGCCAAAAAGGGCGTATGCGTTTTTTCCTGAATATATTCAGGAAAAAACGCATACGCCCTTTTTGGCCAAGGGCATCATTGTCGACGTTTTGCCGCTTTTCATGTGCTTTAAAGGCGATGCGTATCTACCTCCTGAAATCTGTTTCCTGCAATTCTGCCTTGCTTTCAAATCCTCTTCGTTGCCTTCCCTCAATATATCTGTGGATGAGAGTTATCATTTATAACTCTGCGGGTTTGTGAATTGCATTTTCCCTGAGCTCCATTTTTCAACTGTCTTTTTTGGGAGCTGGCCGCAAAAGCGCGGGATTGCCTCAGGCCCTATTCTGCTTCTGGGCGGCAGGCTGAGCCTGTGGTTAATTCTTTTTCCTGTTGGGAAAATAGAGTGACCTGTGCCTGTCCCAACACCTAGATCTAGTCTCTCATTGGTTGCCCCCTTCCCTTTCATCCTCAGGACAAATTGCAACCTGTACGGAACAGGAGGTTAAAGGTGCTGATTAGCCAAGTAGGGAGATTACTAGTAAAGAAGCTGGAATGGCGAACCCGAGCACAAGGAGATGAGAAATGAGGTGCATTTTAGAAACCTTTTCCGATCACACGGTGTACCATCTTCTGGGTTTCTCATGCAAGTTTTCGATGTAGGAAGATGCCCTTGAACCTGGAGATTTGGGACCCATGGGATGGGTACCACGCAGTATTACTTTAAAGGGTCTGCGTTTGCTCACCCAACCTCACCAAACCTGTCAGCCCCAAGAGTGTCCACCCTTATGTCTCATCCAGCTGTGGGTCTAGATATGGTCAATCCAGGTTGCATCACAGCCTCTGAACGAATTTTGTAAGAATTTCTCTCTCTTTCACTGTCTTTGTTTTACGGGTTTTTAAAAGTAATTTATTTTTATAATGGGGTTTAGCTGCTTTTCACAGCTCTGTTTATGCAGCTTTACACCCACTTGACTCACTTCCAGAGAGATATCAATACATAGGTTTTAAGATTCTTACTAGTCACATATATTCTTGTGCGGGGAATAGGGGGTGTTGAGTCCAGTTCACTGAGCAAGGTGTAGGTCTTGTCTATTACATATTGGGTGTATGGAACGGTATCTGAGCGAATTTGAAACCCTTGTTTTATGCATCACCCCACCTCACCATTCCCGTTCAGCAGCCATAGTGTGTTTTCTAAATGTGTGACTCTGTTCTGTTTTGTAATTCAGTTCAAGTGTAGCGGTTTTTACATTCCCTCTATAAGTGATAGCTTATGATAAGTGTCTTTTTCTGTGTGACTTATTTCACTTAGAATCGTCGTACCTAACTCCACTCATCTTGCTTCTACTAGCCTTATGAGACATTGATTTCATGTCTGAGTGATATTCCATTGTACATAAGGACCACAACTTCTTTATCCATTTTTCTCTTTCCTGGGATATTTAAGGTGTCATGAAGTGGAGGTTCTTGTCAACAGAGCAGCCCTAAACTTTCCGGTGCCTGTGTCTTGCTGATTTTTAGTTTTTCCAATTTATACGCCCATGAGTGGACGTGCCCTATGCTCCCTAAGCTGTTTTTTTTCGATGTTTCAGGACACAACGTACACTTCTCCAGAGTGGCTGTTGGCAATTTACATCCCGCCTATCAGTGTAGCAAGGCTGCCATTTCTCCATGGCCTGTCCTGCATTTCTGGTTTTGACACTTTTTGCAGCATGGCCCTTTTCACCGATGGGAAGCGAGACTTCTTTGTAGCGCTGATTTGCCTTTCCAGGTTGCTTGGTTGGCCAAAAAGGGCGTATGCTTTTTTTCCTGAATATATTCAGGAAAAAACGCATACGCCCTTTTTGGCCAAGGGCATCATTGTCGACGTTTTGCCGCTTTTCATGTGCTTTAAAGGCGATTCGAATCTACCTCCTGAAATCTGTTTCCTGCAATTCTGCCTTGCTTTCAAATCCTCTTCGTTGCCTTCCCTCAATATATCTGTGGATGAGAGTTATCATTTATAACTCTGCGGGTTTGTGAATTGCATTTTCCCTGAGCTCCATTTTTCAACTGTCTTTTTTGGGAGCTGGCCGCAAAAGCGCGGGATTGCCTCAGGCCCTATTCTGCTTCTGGGCGGCAGGCTGAGCCTGTGGTTAATTCTTCTTCCTGTTGGGAAAATAGAGTGACCTGTGCCTGTCCCAACACCTAGATCTAGTCTCTCATTGGTTGCCCCCTTCCCTTTCATCCTCAGGACAAATTGCAACCTGTACGGAACAGGAGGTTAAAGGTGCTGATTAGCCAAGTAGGGAGATTATTAGTAAAGAAGCTGGAATGGCGAACCCGAGCACAAGGAGATGAGAAATGAGGTGCATTTTAGAAACCTTTTCCGATCACACGGTGTACCATCTTCTGGGTTTCTCATGCAAGTTTTCGATGTAGGAAGATGCCCTTGAACCTGGAGATTTGGGACCCATGGGATGGGTACCACGCAGTATTACTTTAAAGGGTCTGCGTTTGCTCACACAACCTCACCAAACCTGTCAGCCCCAAGACTGTCCACCCTTATGTCTCATCCAGCTGTGGGTCTAGATATGGTCAATCCAGGTTGCATCACAGCCTCTGAACGAATTTTGTAAGAATTTCTCTCTCTTTCACTGTCTTTGTTTTACGGGTTTTTAAAAGTAATTTATTTTTATAATGGGGTTTAGCTGCTTTTCACGGCTGTGTTTACGTGGTTTACACCCTCTTGACTCACTTCCAGAGAGATATCAATACATAGGTTTTAAGATTCTTACTAGTCAGATATATTCTTGTGCGGTGAATAGGGGGTGTTGAGTTCAGTTCACTGAGCAAGGAGTAGGTCTTGTCTATTACATATTGGGTGTATGGAACGATACCTCAGCGAATTTGAAACCCTTGTTTTATGCATCACCCCACCTCACCTTTCCCGTTAAGCAGCCATAGTGTGTTTTCTAAACGTGTGACTCTGTTCTGTTTTGTAATTCAGTTCAAGTGTAGCGGTTTTTACATTCCCTCTATAAGTGATAGCTTATGGTAAGTGTCTTTTTCTGTGTGACTTATTTCACTTAGAATCGTCTTTCCTAACTCCACTCATCTTGCTTCTACTAGCCTTATAACATTGATTTCATGTCTGAGTGATATTCCATTGTACATAAGGACCACAACTTCTTTATCCATTTTTCTCTTTCCTGGGATATTTAAGGTGTCATGAAGTGGAGGTTCTTGTCAACAGAGCAGCCCTAAACTTTCGGGTGCGTGTGTCTTGCTGATTTTTAGTTTTTCCAATTTATACGCCCATGAGGGTACGTGCCCTATGCTCCCTAAGCTGTTTTTTTTCGATGTTTCAGGACACAACGTACACTTCTCCAGAGTGGCTGTTGGCAATTTACATCCCGCCCATCAGTGTAGCAAGGCTGCCATTTCTCCATGGCCTGTCCTGCATTTCTCGTTTTGACAATTTATGCAGCATGGCCCTTTTCACCGATGGGAAGCGAGACTTCTTTGTAGCGCTGATTTGTTTTCCAGGTTGCTTGGTTGGCCAGAAAGGGCGTATGCGTTTTTTCCTGAATATATTCAGGAAAAAACGCATACGCCCTTTTTGGCCAAGGGCATCATTGTCGATGTTTTGCCGCTTTTCATGTGCTTTAAAGGCGATTCGTATCTACCTCCTGAAATCTGTTTCCTGCAATTCTTCCTTGCTTTCAAATCCTCTTCGTTGCCTTCCCTCAATATATCTGTGGATGAGAGTTATCATTTATAACTCTGCGGGTTTGTGAATTGCAGTTTCCCTGAGCTCCATTTTTCAAATCGCTTTTTTGGGAGCTGGCCGCAAAAGGGCGGGATTGCCTCAGGCCCTATTCTGCTTCTGGGCGGCAGGCTGAGCCTGTGGTTAATTCTTCTTCCTGGTGGGAAAATAGAGTGACCTCTGCCTGTCCCAACACCTAGATCTAGTCTCTCATTGGTTGCCCCTCTTCCCATTCATCCTCAGGACAAATTGCAACCTGTAGGGAACAGGAGGTTAAAGGTGATGATTCTCCAAGTAGGGAGATTGCTAGTAAAGTAGCTGGAAAGGCGAACCCGAGCACAAGGAGATGAGAAATGAGGTGCGTTTTAGAAACCTTTCAAAATCACACGGTGTACCATCTTCTGGGTTTCTCATGCATGTTTTCGATGTAGGAAGATGCCCTTGAACTGGAGATTTGGGACCCATGGGATGGGTACCACGCAGTATTACTTTAAAGGGTCTGCGTTTGCTCACCCAACCTCACCCAACCTCTCAGCCCCAAGAGTGTCCACCCTTATGTCTCATCCAGCTGTGGGTCTAGATATGGTCAATCCAGGTTGCATCACAGCCTCTGAACGAATTTTGTAAGAATTTCTGTCTCTTTCACTGTCTTTGTTTTATGGGTTTTTGAAAGTAATTTATTTTTATAATGGGGTTTAGCTGCTTTTCACGGCTGTGTTTATGCGGCTTTACACACACTTGACTCACTTCCAGACAGACATCAATACATAGGTTTTAAGATTCTTACTAGTCACATATATTCTTGTGCGGTGAATAGGGGGTGTTGAGTCCAGTTCACTGAGCAAGGAGTAGGTCTTGTCTATTACATATTGGGTGTATGGGTCGGTATCTGAGCGAATTTGAAACCCTTGTTTTATGCATCACCCCACCTCACCTTTCCCGTTAAGCAGCCATAGTGTGTTTTCTAAACGTGTGACTCTGTTCTGTTTTGTAATTCAGTTCAAGTGTAGCGGTTTTTACATTCCCTCTATAAGTGATAGCTTATGATAAGTGTCTTTTTCTGTGTGACTTATTTCACTTAGAATCGTTGTACCTAAATCCACTCTTCTTGCTTCTACTAGCCTTATGACATTGATATCATGTCTGAGTGATATTCCATTGTACATAAGGACCACAACTTCTTTATCCATTTTTCTCTTTCCTGGGATATTTAAGGTGTCATGAAGTGGAGGTTCTTGTCAACAGAGCAGCCCTAAACTTTTGGGTGCCTGTGTCTTGCTGATTTTTAGTTTTCCCAATTTATACTCCCATGAGTGGACGTGCCCTATGCTCCCTAAGCTGTGTTTTTTCGATGTTTGAGGACACAACATACACTTCTCCAGAGTGGCTGTTGGCAATTTACATCCCGCCCATTAGCGTAGCAAGGCTGCCATTTCTCCATGGCCTGTCCTGTATTTCTGGTTTTGACACTTTTTGCAGCATGGCCCTTTTCACCGATGGGAAGCGAGACTTCTTTGTAGCGCTGATTTGCCTTTCCAGGTTGCTTGGTTGGCCAAAAAGGGCGTATCCGTTTTTTCCTGAATATATTCAGGAAAAAACGCATACGCCCTTTTTGGCCAAGGGCATCATTGTCGACGTTTTGCCACATTTCATGTGCTTTAAAGGCGATTCGAATCTACCTCCTGAAACCTGTTTCCTGCAATTCTGCCTTGCTTTCAAATCCTCTTCGTTGCCTTCCCTCAATATATTTGTGGACGAGAGTTATCATTTATAACTCAGCAGGTTTGTGAATTGCAGTGCCCCTGAGCTCCATTTTTCAACTGTCTTTTTTGGGAGCTGGCCTCAAAATCACGGGATTGCCTCAGGCCCTATTCTTGTTCCGGGCGGCAGGCTGAGCCTGTGGTTAATTCTTCTTCCTGATGGGAAAATAGTGACCTGTGCCTGTCCCAACACCTAGATCTAGTCTCTCATTGGTTGCCACTCTTCCCGTTCATCCTCAGGACAAATTGCAACCTGTAGGGAACAGGAGGTTAAAGGTGCTGATTCTCCAAGTAGGGAGATTGCTAGTAAAGTAGCTTGAAAGGCGAACCCGAGCACAAGGAGATGAGAAATGAGGTGCGTTTTAGAACCCTTTGAAAATCACACGGTGTACCATCTTCTGGGTTTCTCATGCATGTTTTCGATGTAGGAAGATGCCCTTGAACCTGGAGATTTGGTTCCCATGGGATGGGTACCACGCAGTATTACTTTAAAGGGTCTGCGTTTTCTCACCCAACCTCACCCAACCTCTCAGCCCAAAGAGTGTCCACCCTTATGTCTCATCCAGCTGTGGGTCTAGATATGGTCAATCCAGGTTGCATCACAGCCTCTGAACGAATTTTGTAAGAATTTCTCTCTCTTTCACTGTCTTTGTTTTACGGGTTTTTAAAAGTAATTTATTTTTATAATGGGGTTTAGCTGCTTTTCACGGCTGTGTTTATGCGGTTGACACCCTCTTGACTCACTTCCAGAGAGATATCAATACATAGGTTTTAAGATTCTTACTAGTCAGATATATTCTTGTGCGGTGAATAGGGGGTGTTGAGTTCAGTTCACTGAGCAAGGAGTAGGTCTTGTCTATTACATATTGGGTGTATGGAACGATACCTCAGCGAATTTGAAACCCTTGTTTTATGCATCACCCCACCTCACCTTTCCCGTTAAGCAGCCATAGTGTGTTTTCTAAACGTGTGACTCTGTTCTGTTTTGTAATTCAGTTCAAGTGTAGCGGTTTTTACATTCCCTCTATAAGTGATAGCTTATGATAAGTGTCTTTTTCTGTGTGACTTATTTCACTTAGAATCGTCGTTCCTAACTCCACTCATCTTGCTTCTACTAGCCTTATAACATTGATTTCATGTCTGAGTGATATTCCATTGTACATAAGGACCACAACTTCTTTATCCATTTTTCTCTTTCCTGGGATATTTAAGGTGTCATGAAGTGGAGGTTCTTGTCAACAGAGCAGCCCTAAACTTTCGGGTGCGTGTGTCTTGCTGATTTTTAGTTTTTCCAATTTATACGCCCATGAGGGTACGTGCCCTATGCTCCCTAAGCTGTTTTTTTTCGATGTTTCAGGACACAACGTACACTTCTCCAGAGTGGCTGTTGGCAATTTACATCCCGCCCATCAGTGTAGCAAGGCTGCCATTTCTCCATGGCCTGACCTGCAATTCTCGTTTTGACAATTTATGCAGCATGGCCCTTTTCACCGATGGGAAGCGAGACTTCTTTGTAGCGCTGATTTGTTTTCCAGGTTGCCTGGTTGGCCAGAAAGGGCGTATGCGTTTTTTCCTGAATATATTCAGGAAAAAACGCATACGCCCTTTTTGGCCAAGGGCATCATTGTCGATGTTTTGCCGCTTTTCATGTGCTTTAAAGGCGATTCATATCTACCTCCTGAAATCTGTTTCCTGCAATTCTTCCTTGCTTTCAAATCCTCTTCGTTGCCTTCCCTCAATATATCTGTGGATGAGTGTTATCATTTATAACTCTGTGGGTTTGTGAATTGCAGTTTCCCTGAGCTCCATTTTTCAAATCGCTTTTTTGGGAGCTGGCCGCAAAAGTGCGGGATTGCCTCAGGCCCTATTCTGCTTCTGGGCGGCAGGCTGAGCCTGTGGTTAATTCTTCTTCCTGGTGGGAAAATAGAGTGACCTCTGCCTGTCCCAACACCTAGATCTAGTCTCTCATTGGTTGCCCCTCTTCCCGTTCATCCTCAGGACAAATTGCAACCTGTAGGGAACAGGAGGTTAAAGGTGCTGATTCTCCAAGTAGGGAGATTGCTAGTAAAGTAGCTGGAAAGGCGAACCCGAGCACAAGGAGATGAGAAATGAGGTGCGTTTTAGAAACCTTTCAAAATCACACGGTGTACCATCTTATGGGTTTCTCATGCATGTTTTCGATGTAGGAAGATGCCCTTGAACCTGGAGATTTGGGACCCATGGGATGGGTACCACGCAGTATTACTTTAAAGGGTCTGCGTTTGCTCACCCAACCTCACCCAACCTCTCAGCCCCAAGAGTGTCCACCCTTATGTCTCATCCAGCTGTGGGTCTAGATATGGTCAATCCAGGTTGCATCACAGCCTCTGAACGAATTTTTTAAGAATTTCTCTCTCTTTCACTGTCTTTGTTTTATGGGTTTTTGAAAGTAATTTATTTTTATAATGGGGTTTAGCTGCTTTTCACGGCTGTGTTTATGCGGCTTTACACACACTTGACTCACTTCCAGACAGACATCAATACACAGGTTTTAAGATTCTTACTAGTCACATATATTCTTGTGCGGTGAATAGGGGGTGTTGAGTCCAGTTCACTGAGCAAGGAGTAGGTCTTGTCTATTACATATTGGGTGTATGGGTCGGTATCTGAGCGAATTTGAAACCCTTGTTTTATGCATCACCCCACCTCACCTTTCCCGTTAAGCAGCCATAGTGTGTTTTCTAAACGTGTGATTCTGTTCTGTTTTGTAATTCAGTTCAAGTGTAGCGGTTTTTACATTCCCTCTATAAGTGATAGCTTATGATAAGTGTCTTTTTCTGTGTGACTTATTTCACTTAGAATCGTTGTACCTAAATCCACTCATCTTGCTTCTACTAGCCTTATGACATTGATATCATGTCTGAGTGATATTCCATTGTACATAAGGCCCACAACTTCTTTATCCATTTTTCTCTTTCCTGGGATATTTAAGGTGTCATGAAGTGGAGGTTCTTGTCAACAGAGCAGCCCTAAACTTTTGGGTGCCTGTGTCTTGCTGATTTTTAGTTTTCCCAATTTATACTCCCATGAGTGGACGTGCCCTATGCTCCCTAAGCTGTGTTTTTTCGATGTTTGAGGACACAACATACACTTCTCCAGAGTGGCTGTTGGCAATTTACATCCCGCCCATTAGCGTAGCAAGGCTGCCATTTCTCCATGGCCTGTCCTGCATTTCTGGTTTTGACACTTTTTGCAGCATGGCCCTTTTCACCGATGGGAAGCGAGACTTCTTTGTAGCGCTGATTTGCCTTTCCAGGTTGCTTGGTTGGCCAAAAAGGGCGTATCCGTTTTTTCCTGAATATATTCAGGAAAAAACGCATACGCCCTTTTTGGCCAAGGGCATCATTGTCGACGTTTTGCCACTTTTCATGTGCTTTAAAGGCGATTCGAATCTACCTCCTGAAACCTGTTTCCTGCAATTCTGCCTTGCTTTCAAATCCTCTTCGTTGCCTTCCCTCAATATATTTGTGGACGAGAGTTATCATTTATAACTCAGCAGGTTTGTGAATTGCAGTGCCCCTGAGCTCAATTTTTCAACTGTCTTTTTTGGGAGCTGGCCTCAAAATCACGGGATTGCCTCAGGCCCTATTCTTGTTCCGGGCGGCAGGCTGAGCCTGTGGTTAATTCTTCTTCCTGATGGGAAAATAGTGACCTGTGCCTGTCCCAACACCTAGATCTAGTCTCTCATTGGTTGCCCCTTTTCCCGTTCATCCTCAGGACAAATTGCAACCTGTAGGGAACAGGAGGTTAAAGGTGCTGATTCTCCAAGTAGGGAGATTGCTAGTAAAGTAGCTGGAATGGCGAAACCGAGCACAAGGAGATGAGAAATGAGGTGCGTTTTAGAAACCTTTCAAAATCACACGGTGTACCATCTTCTGGGTTTCTCATGCATGTTTTCGATGTAGGAAGATGCCCTTGAACCTGGAGATTTGGGACCCATGGGATGGGTACCACGCAGTATTACTTTAAAGGGTCTGCGTTTGCTCACACAAACTCTCAGCCCCAAGAGTGTCCACCCTTATGTCTCATCCAGCTGTGGGTCTAGATATGGTCAAACCAGGTTGCATCACAGCCTCTGAACGAATTTTGTAAGAATTTCTCTCTCTTTCACTGTTTTTGTTTTACGGGTTTTTAAAAGTAATTTATTTTTATAATGGGGTATAGCTGCTTTTCACGGCTGTGTTTATGCGGTTGACACCCTCTTGACTCACTTCCAGAGAGATATCAATACATAGGTTTTAAGATTGTTACTAGTCAGATATATTCTTGTGCGGTGAATAGGGGGTGTTGAGTTCAGTTCACTGAGCAAGGAGTAGGTCTTGTCTATTACATATTGGGTGTATGGAACGGTATCTGAGCTAATTTGAAACCCTTGTTTTATGCATCACCCCACGTCACCTTTCCCGTTAAGCAGCCATAGTGTGTTTTCTAAACGTGTGACTCTGTTCTGTTTTGTAATTCAGTTCAAGTGTAGCGGTTTTTACATTCCCTCTATAAGTGATAGCTTATGATAAGTGTCTTTTTCTGTGTGACTTATTTCACTTAGAATCGTCGTTCCTAACTCCACTCATCTTGCTTCTACTAGCCTTATAATATTGATTTCATGTCTGAGTGATATTCCATTGTACATAAGGACCACAACTTCTTTATCCATTTTTCTCTTTCCTGGGATATTTAAGGTGTCATGAAGTGGAGGTTCTTGTCAACAGAGCAGCCCTAAACTTTCGGGTGCCTGTGTCTTGCTGATTTTTAGTTTTTCCAATTTATACGCCCATGAGGGTGCGTGCCCTATGCTCCCTAAGCTGTATTTTTTTCGATGTTTCAGGACACAACGTACACTTCTCCAGAGTGGCTGTTGGCAATTTACATCCCGCCCATCAGTGTAGCAAGGCTGCCATTTCTCCATGGCCTGTCCTGCATTTCTCGTTTTGACAATTTATGCAGCATGGCCCTTTTCACCGATGGGAAGCGAGACTTCTTTGTAGCGCTGATTTGCCTTTCCAGGTTGCTTGGTTGGCCAAAAAGGGCGTATGCGTTTTTTCCTGAATATATTCAGTAAAAAACGCATACGCCCTTTTTGGCCAAGGGCATCATTGTCGACGTTTTGCCGCTTTTCATGTGCTTTAAAGGCGATTCGTATCTACCTCCTGAAATCTTTTTCCTGCAATTCTGCCTTGCTTTCAAATCCTCTTCGTTGCCTTCCCTCAATATATCTGTGGATGAGAGTTATCATTTATAACTCTGCGGGTTTGTGAATTGCAGTTTCCCTGAGGTCCATTTTTCAACTGTCTTTTTTGGGAGCTGGCCACAAAAGCGCGGGATTGCCTCAGGCCCTATTCTGCTTCTGGGCGGCAGGCTGAGCCTGTGGTTAATTCTTCTTCCTGTTGGGAAAATAGAGTGACCTGTGCCTGTCCCAACACCTAGATCTAGTCTCTCATTGGTTGCCCCTCTTCCCGTTCATCCTCAGGACAAATTGCAACCTGTAGGGAACAGGAGGTTAAAGGTGCTGATTCTCCAAGTAGGGAGATTGCTAGTAAAGTAGCTGGAATGGCGAAACCGAGCACAAGGAGATGAGAAATGAGGTGCGTTTTAGAAACCTTTCAAAATCACACGGTGTACCATCTTCTGGTTTTCTCATGCATGTTTTCGATGTAGGAAGATGCCCTTGAACCTGGAGATTTGGGACCCATGGGATGGGTACCACGCAGTATTACTTTAAAGGGTCTGCGTTTTCTCACCCAACCTCACCCAACCTCTCAGCCCCAAGAGTGTCCACCCTTATGTCTCATCCAGGTGTGGGTCTAGATATGGTCAATCCAGGTTGCATCACAGCCTCTGAACGAATTTTGTAAGAATTTCTCTCTCTTTCACTGTCTTTGTTTTACGGGTTTTTAAAAGTAATTTATTTTTATAATGGGGTTTAGCTGCTTTTCATGGTTGTTTTTATGCGGCTTTACACCCACTTGACTCACTTCCAGACAGATATCAATACATAGGTTTTAAGATTCTTACTAGTCACATATATTCTTGTGCGGGGAATAGGGGGTGTTGAGTCCAGTTCACTGAGCAAGGTGTAGGTCTTGTCTATTACATATTGGGTGTATGGAACGGTATCTGAGCGAATTTGAAACCCTTGTTTTATGCATCACCCCACCTCACCATTCCCGTTAAGCAGCCATAGTGTGTTTTCTAAATGTGTGACTCTGTTCTGTTTTGTAATTCAGTTCAAGTGTAGCGGTTTTACATTCCCTCTATAAGTGATAGCTTATGATAAGTGTCTTTTTCTGTGTGACTTATTTCACTTAGAATCGTCATACCTAACTCCACTCATCTTGCTTCTACTAGCCTTATGAGACATTGATTTCATGTCTGAGTGATATTCCATTGTACATAAGGACCACAACTTCTTTATCCATTTTTCTCTTTCCTGGGATATTTAAGGTGTCATGAAGTGGAGGTTCTTGTCAACAGAGCAGCCCTAAACATTGGGGTGCCTGTGTCTTGCTGATTTTTAGTTTTTCCAATTTATACGCCCATGAGTGGACGTGCCCTATGCTCCCTAAGCTGTTTTTTTTCGATGTTTCAGGACACAACGTACACTTCTCCAGAGTGGCTCTTGGCAATTTACATCCCGCCTATCAGTGTAGCAAGGCTGCCATTTCTCCATGGCCTGTCCTGCATTTCTGGTTTTGACACTTTTTGCAGCATGGCCCTTTTCACCGATGGGAAGCGAGACTTCTTTGTAGCGCTGATTTGCCTTTCCAGGTTGCTTGGTTGGCCAAAAAGGGCGTATGCGTTTTTTCCTGAATATATTCAGGAAAAAACGCATACGCCCTTTTTGGCCAAGGGCATCATTGTCGACGTTTTGCCGCTTTTCATGTGCTTTAAAGGCGATTCGTATCTACCTCCTGAAATCTGTTTCCTGCAATTCTGCCTTGCTTTCAAATCCTCTTCGTTGCCTTCCCTCAATATATCTGTGGATGAGAGTTATCATTTATAACTCTGCAGGTTTGTGAATTGCATTTTCCCTGAGCTCCATTTTTCAACTGTCTTTTTTGGGAGCTGGCCGCAAAAGCGCGGGATTGCCTCAGGCCCTATTCTGCTTCTGGGCGGCAGGCTGAGCCTGTGGTTAATTCTTTTTCCTGTTGGGAAAATAGAGTGACCTGTGCCTGTCCCAACACCTAGGTCTAGTCTCTCATTGGTTGCCCCCTTCCCTTTCATCCTCAGGACAAATTGCAACCTGTACGGAACAGGAGGTTAAAGGTGCTGATTAGCCAAGTAGGGAGATTACTAGTAAAGAAGCTGGAATGGCGAACCCGAGCACAAGGAGATGAGAAATGAGGTGCATTTTAGAAACCTTTTCCGATCACACGGTGTACCATCTTCTGGGTTTCTCATGCAAGTTTTCGATGTAGGAAGATGCCCTTGAACCTGGAGATTTGGGACCCATGGGATGGGTACCACGCAGTATTACTTTAAAGGGTCTGCGTTTGCTCACCCAACCTCACCAAACCTGTCAGCCCCAAGAGTGTCCACCCTTATGTCTCATCCAGCTGTGGGTCTAGATATGGTCAATCCAGGTTGCATCACAGCCTCTGAACGAATTTTGTAAGAATTTCTCTCTCTTTCACTGTCTTTGTTTTACGGGTTTTTAAAAGTAATTTATTTTTATAATGGGGTTTAGCTGCTTTTCACGGCTGTGTTTACGCGGTTTACACCCTCTTGACTCCCTTCCAGAGAGATATCAATACATAGGTTTTAAGATTCTTACTAGTCAGATATATTCTTGTGCGGTGAATAGGGGGTGTTGAGTTCAGTTCACTGAGCAAGGAGTAGGTCTTGTCTATTACATATTGGGTGTATGGAACGATACCTCAGCGAATTTGAAACCCTTGTTTTATGCATCACCCCACCTCACCTTTCCCGTTAAGCAGCCATAGTGTGTTTTCTAAACGTGTGACTCTGTTCTGTTTTGTAATTCAGTTCAAGTGTAGCGGTTTTTACATTCCCTCTATAAGTGATAGCTTATGATAAGTGTCTTTTTCTGTGTGACTTATTTCACTTAGAATCGTCTTTCCTAACTCCACTCATCTTGCTTCTACTAGCCTTATAACATTGATTTCATGTCTGAGTGATATTCCATTGTACATAAGGACCACAACTTCTTTATCCATTTTTCTCTTTCCTGGGATATTTAAGGTGTCATGAAGTGGAGGTTCTTGTCAACAGAGCAGCCCTAAACTTTCCGGTGCCTGTGTCTTGCTGATTTTTAGTTTTTCCAATTTATACGCCCATGAGGGTACGTGCCCTATGCTCCCTAAGCTGTTTTTTTTCGATGTTTCAGGACACAACGTACACTTCTCCAGAGTGGCTGTTGGCAATTTACATCCCGCCCATCAGTGTAGCAAGGCTGCCATTTCTCCATGGCCTGTCCTGCATTTCTCGTTTTGACAATTTATGCAGCATGGCCCTTTTCACAGATGGGAAGCGAGACTTCTTTGTAGCGCTGATTTGTTTTCCAGGTTGCTTGGTTGGCCAGAAAGGGCGTATGCGTTTTTTCCTGAATATATTCAGGAAAAAACGCATACGCCCTTTTTGGCCAAGGGCATCATTGTCGATGTTTTGCCGCTTTTCATGTGCTTTAAAGGCGATTCGTATCTACCTCCTGAAATCTGTTTCCTGCAATTCTTCCTTGCTTTCAAATCCTCTTCGTTGCCTTCCCTCAATATATCTGTGGATGAGAGTTATCATTTATAACTCTGCGGGTTTGTGAATTGCAGTTTCCCTGAGCTCCATTTTTCAAATCGCTTTTTTGGGAGCTGGCCGCAAAAGGGCGGGATTGCCTCAGGCCCTATTCTGCTTCTGGGCGGCAGGCTGAGCCTGTGGTTAATTCTTCTTCCTGGTGGGAAAATAGAGTGACCTCTGCCTGTCCCAACACCTAGATCTAGTCTCTCATTGGTTGCCCCTCTTCCCATTCATCCTCAGGACAAATTGCAACCTGTAGGGAACAGGAGGTTAAAGGTGATGATTCTCCAAGTAGGGAGATTGCTAGTAAAGTAGCTGGAAAGGCGAACCCGAGCACAAGGAGATGAGAAATGAGGTGCGTTTTAGAAACCTTTCAAAATCACACGGTGTACCATCTTCTGGGTTTCTCATGCATGTTTTCGATGTAGGAAGATGCCCTTGAATTGGAGATTTGGGACCCATGGGATGGGTACCACGCAGTATTACTTTAAAGGGTCTGCGTTTGCTCACCCAACCTCACCCAACCTCTCAGCCCCAAGAGTGTCCACCCTTATGTCTCATCCAGCTGTGGGTCTAGATATGGTCAATCCAGGTTGCATCACAGCCTCTGAACGAATTTTGTAAGAATTTCTCTCTCTTTCACTGTCTTTGTTTTATGGGTTTTTGAAAGTAATTTATTTTTATAATGGGGTTTAGCTGCTTTTCACGGCTGTGTTTATGCGGCTTTACACACACTTGACTCACTTCCAGACAGACATCAATACACAGGTTTTAAGATTCTTACTAGTCACATATATTCTTGTGCGGTGAATAGGGGGTGTTGAGTCCAGTTCACTGAGCAAGGAGTAGGTCTTGTCTATTACATATTGGGTGTATGGGTCGGTATCTGAGCGAATTTGAAACCCTTGTTTTATGCATCACCCCACCTCACCTTTCCCGTTAAGCAGCCATAGTGTGTTTTCTAAACGTGTGACTCTGTTCTGTTTTGTAATTCAGTTCAAGTGTAGCGGTTTTTACATTCCCTCTATAAGTGATAGCTTATGATAAGTGTCTTTTTCTGTGTGACTTATTTCACTTAGAATCGTTGTACCTAAATCCACTCTTCTTGCTTCTACTAGCCTTATGACATTGATATCATGTCTGAGTGATATTCCATTGTACATAAGGACCACAACTTCTTTATCCATTTTTCTCTTTCCTGGGATATTTAAGGTGTCATGAAGTGGAGGTTCTTGTCAACAGAGCAGCCCTAAACTTTTGGGTGCCTGTGTCTTGCTGATTTTTAGTTTTCCCAATTTATACTCCCATGAGTGGACGTGCCCTATGCTCCCTAAGCTGTGTTTTTTCGATGTTTGAGGACACAACATACACTTCTCCAGAGTGGCTGTTGGCAATTTACATCCCGCCCATTAGCGTAGCAAGGCTGCCATTTCTCCATGGCCTGTCCTGCATTTCTGGTTTTGACACTTTTTGCAGCATGGCCCTTTTCACCGATGGGAAGCGAGACTTCTTTGTAGCGCTGATTTGCCTTTCCAGGTTGCTTGGTTGGCCAAAAAGGGCGTATCCGTTTTTTCCTGAATATATTCAGGAAAAAACGCATACGCCCTTTTTGGCCAAGGGCATCATTGTCGACGTTTTGCCACATTTCATGTGCTTTAAAGGCGATTCGAATCTACCTCCTGAAACCTGTTTCCTGCAATTCTGCCTTGCTTTCAAATCCTCTTCGTTGCCTTCCCTCAATATATTTGTGGACGAGAGTTATCATTTATAACTCAGCAGGTTTGTGAATTGCAGTGCCCCTGAGCTCCATTTTTCAACTGTCTTTTTTGGGAGCTGGCCTCAAAATCACGGGATTGCCTCAGGCCCTATTCTTGTTCCGGGCGGCAGGCTGAGCCTGTGGTTAATTCTTCTTCCTGATGGGAAAATAGTGACCTGTGCCTGTCCCAACACCTAGATCTAGTCTCTCATTGGTTGCCACTCTTCCCGTTCATCCTCAGGACAAATTGCAACCTGTAGGGAACAGGAGGTTAAAGGTGCTGATTCTCCAAGTAGGGAGATTGCTAGTAAAGTAGCTGGAAAGGCGAACCCGAGCACAAGGAGATGAGAAATGAGGTGCGTTTTAGAACCCTTTGAAAATCACACGGTGTACCATCTTCTGGGTTTCTCATGCATGTTTTCGATGTAGGAAGATGCCCTTGAACCTGGAGATTTGGTTCCCATGGGATGGGTACCACGCAGTATTACTTTAAAGGGTCTGCGTTTTCTCACCCAACCTCACCCAACCTCTCAGCCCAAAGAGTGTCCACCCTTATGTCTCATCCAGCTGTGGGTCTAGATATGGTCAATCCAGGTTGCATCACAGCCTCTGAACGAATTTTGTAAGAATTTCTCTCTCTTTCACTGTCTTTGTTTTACGGGTTTTTAAAAGTAATTTATTTTTATAATGGGGTTTAGCTGCTTTTCACGGCTGTGTTTATGCGGTTGACACCCTCTTGACTCACTTCCAGAGAGATATCAATACATAGGTTTTAAGATTCTTACTAGTCAGATATATTCTTGTGCGGTGAATAGGGGGTGTTGAGTTCAGTTCATTGAGCAAGGAGTAGGTCTTGTCTATTACATATTGGGTGTATGGAACGATACCTCAGCGAATTTGAAACCCTTGTTTTATGCATCACCCCACCTCACCTTTCCCGTTAAGCAGCCATAGTGTGTTTTCTAAAGGTGTGACTCTGTTCTGTTTTGTAATTCAGTTCAAGTGTAGCGGTTTTTACATTCCCTCTATAAGTGATAGCTTATGATAAGTGTCTTTTTCTGTGTGACTTATTTCACTTAGAATCGTCGTTCCTAACTCCACTCATCTTGCTTCTACTAGCCTTATAACATTGATTTCATGTCTGAGTGATATTCCATTGTACATAAGGACCACAACTTCTTTATCCATTTTTCTCTTTCCTGGGATATTTAAGGTGTCATGAAGTGGAGGTTCTTGTCAACAGAGCAGCCCTAAACTTTCGGGTGCGTGTGTCTTGCTGATTTTTAGTTTTTCCAATTTATACGCCCATGAGGGTACGTGCCCTATGCTCCCTAAGCTGTTTTTTTTCGATGTTTCAGGACACAACGTACACTTCTCCAGAGTGGCTGTTGGCAATTTACATCCCGCCCATCAGTGTAGCAAGGCTGCCATTTCTCAATGGCCTGTCCTGCATTTCTCGTTTTGACAATTTATGCAGCATGGCCCTTTTCACCGATGGGAAGCGAGACTTCTTTGTAGCGCTGATTTGTTTTCCAGGTTGCCTGGTTGGCCAGAAAGGGCGTATGCGTTTTTTCCTGAATATATTCAGGAAAAAACGCATACGCCCTTTTTGGCCAAGGGCATCATTGTCGATGTTTTGCCGCTTTTCATGTGCTTTAAAGGCGATTCATATCTACCTCCTGAAATCTGTTTCCTGCAATTCTTCCTTGCTTTCAAATCCTCTTCGTTGCCTTCCCTCAATATATCTGTGGATGAGAGTTATCATTTATAACTCTGTGGGTTTGTGAATTGCAGTTTCCCTGAGCTCCATTTTTCAAATCGCTTTTTTGGGAGCTGGCCGCAAAAGTGCGGGATTGCCTCAGGCCCTATTCTGCTTCTGGGCGGCAGGCTGAGCCTGTGGTTAATTCTTCTTCCTGGTGGGAAAATAGAGTGACCTCTGCCTGTCCCAACACCTAGATCTAGTCTCTCATTGGTTGCCCCTCTTCCCGTTCATCCTCAGGACAAATTGCAACCTGTAGGGAACAGGAGGTTAAAGGTGCTGATTCTCAAAGTAGGGAGATTGCTAGTAAAGTAGCTGGAAAGGCGAACCCGAGCACAAGGAGATGAGAAATGAGGTGCGTTTTAGAAACCTTTCAAAATCACACGGTGTACCATCTTCTGGGTTTCTCATGCATGTTTTCGATGTAGGAAGATGCCCTTGAACCTGGAGATTTGGGACCCATGGGATGGGTACCACGCAGTATTACTTTAAAGGGTCTGCGTTTGCTCACCCAACCTCACCCAACCTCTCAGCCCCAAGAGTGTCCACCCTTATGTCTCATCCAGCTGTGGGTCTAGATATGGTCAATCCAGGTTGCATCACAGCCTCTGAACGAATTTTGTAAGAATTTCTCTCTCTTTCACTGTCTTTGTTTTATGGGTTTTTGAAAGTAATTTATTTTTATAATGGGGTTTAGCTGCTTTTCACGGCTGTGTTTATGCGGCTTTACACACACTTGACTCACTTCCAGACAGACATCAATACACAGGTTTTAAGATTCTTACTAGTCACATATATTCTTGTGCGGTGAATAGGGGGTGTTGAGTCCAGTTCACTGAGCAAGGAGTAGGTCTTGTCTATTACATATTGGGTGTATGGGTCGGTATCTGAGCGAATTTGAAACCCTTGTTTTATGCATCACCCCACCTCACCTTTCCCGTTAAGCAGCCATAGTGTGTTTTCTAAACGTGTGATTCTGTTCTGTTTTGTAATTCAGTTCAAGTGTAGCGGTTTTTACATTCCCTCTATAAGTGATAGCTTATGATAAGTGTCTTTTTCTGTGTGACTTATTTCACTTAGAATCGTTGTACCTAAATCCACTCATCTTGCTTCTACTAGCCTTATGACATTGATATCATGTCTGAGTGATATTCCATTGTACATAAGGCCCACAACTTCTTTATCCATTTTTCTCTTTCCTGGGATATTTAAGGTGTCATGAAGTGGAGGTTCTTGTCAACAGAGCAGCCCTAAACTTTTGGGTGCCTGTGTCTTGCTGATTTTTAGTTTTCCCAATTTATACTCCCATGAGTGGACGTGCCCTATGCTCCCTAAGCTGTGTTTTTTCGATGTTTGAGGACACAACATACACTTCTCCAGAGTGGCTGTTGGCAATTTACATCCCGCCCATTAGCGTAGCAAGGCTGCCATTTCTCCATGGCCTGTCCTGCATTTCTGGTTTTGACACTTTTTGCAGCATGGCCCTTTTCACCGATGGGAAGCGAGACTTCTTTGTAGCGCTGATTTGCCTTTCCAGGTTGCTTGGTTGGCCAAAAAGGGCGTATCCGTTTTTTCCTGAATATATTCAGGAAAAAACGCATACGCCCTTTTTGGCCAAGGGCATCATTGTCGACGTTTTGCCACTTTTCATGTGCTTTAAAGGCGATTCGAATCTACCTCCTGAAACCTGTTTCCTGCAATTCTGCCTTGCTTTCAAATCCTCTTCGTTGCCTTCCCTCAATATATTTGTGGACGAGAGTTATCATTTATAACTCAGCAGGTTTGTGAATTGCAGTGCCCCTGAGCTCAATTTTTCAACTGTCTTTTTTGGGAGCTGGCCTCAAAATCACGGGATTGCCTCAGGCCCTATTCTTGTTCCGGGCGGCAGGCTGAGCCTGTGGTTAATTCTTCTTCCTGATGGGAAAATAGTGACCTGTGCCTGTCCCAACACCTAGATCTAGTCTCTCATTGGTTGCCCCTTTTCCCGTTCATCCTCAGGACAAATTGCAACCTGTAGGGAACAGGAGGTTAAAGGTGCTGATTCTCCAAGTAGGGAGATTGCTAGTAAAGTAGCTGGAATGGCGAAACCGAGCACAAGGAGATGAGAAATGAGGTGCGTTTTAGAAACCTTTCAAAATCACACGGTGTACCATCTTCTGGGTTTCTCATGCATGTTTTCGATGTAGGAAGATGCCCTTGAACCTGGAGATTTGGGACCCATGGGATGGGTACCACGCAGTATTACTTTAAAGGGTCTGCGTTTGCTCACCCAAACTCTCAGCCCCAAGAGTGTCCACCCTTATGTCTCATCCAGCTGTGGGTCTAGATATGGTCAAACCAGGTTGCATCACAGCCTCTGAACGAATTTTGTAAGAATTTCTCTCTCTTTCACTGTTTTTGTTTTACGGGATTTTAAAAGTAATTTATTTTTATAATGGGGTATAGCTGCTTTTCACGGCTGTGTTTATGCGGTTGACACCCTCTTGACTCACTTCCAGAGAGATATCAATACATAGGTTTTAAGATTCTTACTAGTCAGATATATTCTTGTGCGGTGAATAGGGGGTGTTGAGTTCAGTTCACTGAGCAAGGAGTAGGTCTTGTCTATTACATATTGGGTGTATGGAACGGTATCTGAGCTAATTTGAAACCCTTGTTTTATGCATCACCCCACGTCACCTTTCCCGTTAAGCAGCCATAGTGTGTTTTCTAAACGTGTGACTCTGTTCTGTTTTGTAATTCAGTTCAAGTGTAGCGGTTTTTACATTCCCTCTATAAGTGATAGCTTATGATAAGTGTCTTTTTCTGTGTGACTTATTTCACTTAGAATCGTCGTTCCTAACTCCACTCATCTTGCTTCTACTAGCCTTATAATATTGATTTCATGTCTGAGTGATATTCCATTGTACATAAGGACCACAACTTCTTTATCCATTTTTCTCTTTCCTGGGATATTTAAGGTGTCATGAAGTGGAGGTTCTTGTCAACAGAGCAGCCCTAAACTTTCGGGTGCCTGTGTCTTGCTGATTTTTAGTTTTTCCAATTTATACGCCCATGAGGGTGCGTGCCCTATGCTCCCTAAGCTGTATTTTTTTCGATGTTTCAGGACACAACGTACACTTCTCCAGAGTGGCTGTTGGCAATTTACATCCCGCCCATCAGTGTAGCAAGGCTGCCATTTCTCCATGGCCTGTCCTGCATTTCTCGTTTTGACAATTTATGCAGCATGGCCCTTTTCACCGATGGGAAGCGAGACTTCTTTGTAGCGCTGATTTGCCTTTCCAGGTTGCTTGGTTGGCCAAGAAGGGCGTATGCGTTTTTTCCTGAATATATTCAGTAAAAAACGCATACGCCCTTTTTGGCCAAGGGCATCATTGTCGACGTTTTGCCGCTTTTCATGTGCTTTAAAGGCGATTCGTATCTACCTCCTGAAATCTTTTTCCTGCAATTCTGCCTTGCTTTCAAATCCTCTTCGTTGCCTTCCCTCAATATATCTGTGGATGAGAGTTATCATTTATAACTCTGCGGGTTTGTGAATTGCAGTTTCCCTGAGGTCCATTTTTCAACTGTCTTTTTTGGGAGCTGGCCACAAAAGCGCGGGATTGCCTCAGGCCCTATTCTGCTTCTGGGCGGCAGGCTGAGCCTGTGGTTAATTCTTCTTCCTGTTGGGAAAATAGAGTGACCTGTGCCTGTCCCAACACCTAGATCTAGTCTCTCATTGGTTGCCCCTCTTCCCGTTCATCCTCAGGACAAATTGCAACCTGTAGGGAACAGGAGGTTAAAGGTGCTGATTCTCCAAGTAGGGAGATTGCTAGTAAAGTAGCTGGAATGGCGAAACCGAGCACAAGGAGATGAGAAATGAGGTGCGTTTTAGAAACCTTTCAAAATCACACGGTGTACCATCTTCTGGTTTTCTCATGCATGTTTTCGATGTAGGAAGATGCCCTTGAACCTGGAGATTTGGGACCCATGGGATGGGTACCACGCAGTATTACTTTAAAGGGTCTGTGTTTTCTCACCCAACCTCACCCAACCTCTCAGCCCCAAGAGTGTCCACCCTTATGTCTCATCCAGGTGTGGGTCTAGATATGGTCAATCCAGGTTGCATCACAGCCTCTGAACGAATTTTGTAAGAATTTCTCTCTCTTTCACTGTCTTTGTTTTACGGGTTTTTAAAAGTAATTTATTTTTATAATGGGGTTTAGCTGCTTTTCATGGTTGTTTTTATGCGGCTTTACACCCACTTGACTCACTTCCAAACAGATATCAATACATAGGTTTTAAGATTCTTACTAGTCACATATATTCTTGTGCGGGGAATAGGGGGTGTTGAGTCCAGTTCACTGAGCAAGGTGTAGGTCTTGTCTATTACATATTGGGTGTATGGAACGGTATCTGAGCGAATTTGAAACCCTTGTTTTATGCATCACCCCACCTCACCATTCCCGTTAAGCAGCCATAGTGTGTTTTCTAAATGTGTGACTCTGTTCTGTTTTGTAATTCAGTTCAAGTGTAGCGGTTTTTACATTCCCTCTATAAGTGATAGCTTATGATAAGTGTCTTTTTCTGTGTGACTTATTTCACTTAGAATCGTCGTACCTAACTCCACTCATCTTGCTTCTACTAGCCTTATGAGACATTGATTTCATGTCTGAGTGATATTCCATTGTACATAAGGACCACAACTTCTTTATCCATTTTTCTCTTTCCTGGGATATTTAAGGTGTCATGAAGTGGAGGTTCTTGTCAACAGAGCAGCCCTAAACATTGGGGTGCCTGTGTCGTGCTGATTTTTAGTTTTTCCAATTTATACGCCCATGAGTGGACGTGCCCTATGCTCCCTAAGCTGTTTTTTTTCGATGTTTCAGGACACAACGTACACTTCTCCAGAGTGGCTCTTGGCAATTTACATCCCGCCTATCAGTGTAGCAAGGCTGCCATTTCTCCATGGCCTGTCCTGCATTTCTGGTTTTGACACTTTTTGCAGCATGGCCCTTTTCACCGATGGGAAGCGAGACTTCTTTGTAGCGCTGATTTGCCTTTCCAGGTTGCTTGGTTGGCCAAAAAGGGCGTATGCGTTTTTTCCTGAATATATTCAGGAAAAAACGCATACGCCCTTTTTGGCCAAGGGCATCATTATCGACGTTTTGCCGCTTTTCATGTGCTTTAAAGGCGATTCGTATCTACCTCCTGAAATCTGTTTCCTGCAATTCTGCCTTGCTTTCAAATCCTCTTCGTTGCCTTCCCTCAATATATCTGTGGATGAGAGTTATCATTTATAACTCTGCGGGTTTGTGAATTGCATTTTCCCTGAGCTCCATTTTTCAACTGTCTTTTTTGGGAGCTGGCCGCAAAAGCGCGGGATTGCCTCAGGCCCTATTCTGCTTCTGGGCAGCAGGCTGAGCCTGTGGTTAATTCTTTTTCCTGTTGGGAAAATAGAGTGACCTGTGCCTGTCCCAACACCTAGATCTAGTCTCTCATTGGTTGCCCCCTTCCCTTTCATCCTCAGGACAAATTGCAACCTGTACGGAACAGGAGGTTAAAGGTGCTGATTAGCCAAGTAGGGAGATTACTAGTAAAGAAGCTGGAATGGCGAACCCGAGCACAAGGAGATGAGAAATGAGGTGCATTTTAGAAACCTTTTCCGATCACACGGTGTACCATCTTCTGGGTTTCTCATGCAAGTTTTCGATGTAGGAAGATGCCTTTGAACCTGGAGATTTGGGACCCAAGGGATGGGTACCACGCAGTATTACTTTAAAGGGTCTGCGTTTGCTCACCCAACCTCACCAAACCTGTCAGCCCCAAGAGTGTCCACCCTTATGTCTCATCCAGCTGTGGGTCTAGATATGGTCAATCCAGGTTGCATCACAGCCTCTGAACGAATTTTGTAAGAATTTCTCTCTCTTTCACTGTCTTTGTTTTACGGGTTTTTAAAAGTAATTTATTTTTATAATGGGGTTTAGCTGCTTTTCACGGCTGTGTTTACGCGGTTTACACCCTCTTGACTCCCTTCCAGAGAGATATCAATACATAGGTTTTAAGATTCTTACTAGTCAGATATATTCTTGTGCGGTGAATAGGGGGTGTTGAGTTCAGTTCACTGAGCAAGGAGTAGGTCTTGTCTATTACATATTGGGTGTATGGAACGATACCTCAGCGAATTTGAAACCCTTGTTTTATGCATCACCCCACCTCACCTTTCCCGTTAAGCAGCCATAGTGTGTTTTCTAAACGTGTGACTCTGTTCTGTTTTGTAATTCAGTTCAAGTGTAGCGGTTTTTACATTCCCTCTATAAGTGATAGCTTATGATAAGTGTCTTTTTCTGTGTGACTTATTTCACTTAGAATCGTCTTTCCTAACTCCACTCATCTTGCTTCTACTAGCCTTATAACATTGATTTCATGTCTGAGTGATATTCCATTGTACATAAGGACCACAACTTCTTTATCCATTTTTCTCTTTCCTGGGATATTTAAGGTGTCATGAAGTGGAGGTTCTTGTCAACAGAGCAGCCCTAAACTTTCGGGTGCGTGTGTCTTGCTGATTTTTAGTTTTTCCAATTTATACGCCCATGAGGGTACGTGCCCTATGCTCCCTAAGCTGTTTTTTTTCGATGTTTCAGGACACAACGTACACTTCTCCAGAGTGGCTGTTGGCAATTTACATCCCGCCCATCAGTGTAGCAAGGCTGCCATTTCTCCATGGCCTGTCCTGCATTTCTCGTTTTGACAATTTATGCAGCATGGCCCTTTTCACCGATGGGAAGCGAGACTTCTTTGTAGCGCTGATTTGTTTTCCAGGTTGCTTGGTTGGCCAGAAAGGGCGTATGCGTTTTTTCCTGAATATATTCAGGAAAAAACGCATACGCCCTTTTTGGCCAAGGGCATCATTGTCGATGTTTTGCCGCTTTTCATGTGCTTTAAAGGCGATTCGTATCTACCTCCTGAAATCTGTTTCCTGCAATTCTTCCTTGCTTTCAAATCCTCTTCGTTGCCTTCCCTCAATATATCTGTGGATGAGAGTTATCATTTATAACTCTGCGGGTTTGTGAATTGCAGTTTCCCTGAGCTCCATTTTTCAAATCGCTTTTTTGGGAGCTGGCCGCAAAAGGGCGGGATTGCCTCAGGCCCTATTCTGCTTCTGGGCGGCAGGCTGAGCCTGTGGTTAATTCTTCTTCCTGTTGGGAAAATAGAGTGACCTGTGCCTGTCCCAACACCTAGATCTAGTCTCTCATTGGTTGCCCCTCTTCCCATTCATCCTCAGGACAAATTGCAACCTGTAGGGAACAGGAGGTTAAAGGTGATGTTTCTCCAAGTAGGGAGATTGCTAGTAAAGTAGCTGGAAAGGCGAACCCGAGCACAAGGAGATGAGAAATGAGGTGCGTTTTAGAAACCTTTCAAAATCACACGGTGTACCATCTTCTGGGTTTCTCATGCATGTTTTCGATGTAGGAAGATGCCCTTGAACTGGAGATTTGGGACCCATGGGATGGGTACCACGCAGTATTACTTTAAAGGGTCTGCGTTTGCTCACCCAACCTCACCCAACCTCTCAGCCCCAAGAGTGTCCACCCTTATGTCTCATCCAGCTGTGGGTCTAGATATGGTCAATCCAGGTTGCATCACAGCCTCTGAACGAATTTTGTAAGAATTTCTCTCTCTTTCACTGTCTTTGTTTTATGGGTTTTTGAAAGTAATTTATTTTTATAATGGGGTTTAGCTGCTTTTCACGGCTGTGTTTATGCGGCTTTACACACACTAGACTCACTTCCAGACAGACATCAATATACAGGTTTTAAGATTTTTACTAGTCACATATATTCTTGTGCGGTGAATAGGGGGTGTTGAGTCCAGTTCACTGAGCAAGGAGTAGGTCTTGTCTATTACATATTGGGTGTATGGGTCGGTATCTGAGCGAATTTGAAACCCTTGTTTTATGCATCACCCCACCTCACCTTTCCCGTTAAGCAGCCATAGTGTGTTTTCTAAACGTGTGACTCTGTTCTGTTTTGTAATTCAGTTCAAGTGTAGCGGTTTTTACATTCCCTCTATAAGTGATAGCTTATGATAAGTGTCTTTTTCTGTGTGACTTATTTCACTTAGAATCGTTGTACCTAAATCCACTCTTCTTGCTTCTACTAGCCTTATGACATTGATATCATGTCTGAGTGATATTCCATTGTACATAAGGACCACAACTTCTTTATCCATTTTTCTCTTTCCTGGGATATTTAAGGTGTCATGAAGTGGAGGTTCTTGTCAACAGAGCAGCCCTAAACTTTTGGGTGCCTGTGTCTTGCTGATTTTTAGTTTTCCCAATTTATACTCCCATGAGTGGACGTGCCCTATGCTCCCTAAGCTGTGTTTTTTCGATGTTTGAGGACACAACATACACTTCTCCAGAGTGGCTGTTGGCAATTTACATCCCGCCCATTAGCGTAGCAAGGCTGCCATTTCTCCATGGCCTGTCCTGCATTTCTGGTTTTGACACTTTTTGCAGCATGGCCCTTTTCACCGATGGGAAGCGAGACTTCTTTGTAGCACTGATTTGCCTTTCCAGGTTGCTTGGTTGGCCAAAAAGGGCGTATCCGTTTTTTCCTGAATATATTCAGGAAAAAACGCATACGCCCTTTTTGGCCAAGGGCATCATTGTCGACGTTTTGCCACATTTCATGTGCTTTAAAGGCGATTCGAATCTACCTCCTGAAACCTGTTTCCTGCAATTCTGCCTTGCTTTCAAATCCTCTTCGTTGCCTTCCCTCAATATATTTGTGGACGAGAGTTATCATTTATAACTCAGCATGTTTGTGAATTGCAGTGCCCCTGAGCTCCATTTTTCAACTGTCTTTTTTGGGAGCTGGCCTCAAAATCACGGGATTGCCTCAGGCCCTATTCTTGTTCCGGGCGGCAGGCTGAGCCTGTGGTTAATTCTTCTTCCTGATGGGAAAATAGTGACCTGTGCCTGTCCCAACACCTAGATCTAGTCTCTCATTGGTTGCCACTCTTCCCGTTCATCCTCAGGACAAATTGCAACCTGTAGGGAACAGGAGGTTAAAGGTGCTGATTCTCCAAGTAGGGAGATTGCTAGTAAAGTAGCTGGAAAGGCGAACCCGAGCACAAGGAGATGAGAAATGAGGTGCGTTTTAGAACCCTTTGAAAATCACACGGTGTACCATCTTCTCGGTTTCTCATGCATGTTTTCGATGTAGGAAGATGCCCTTGAACCTGGAGATTTGGTTCCCATGGGATGGGTACCACGCAGTATTACTTTAAAGGGTCTGCGTTTTCTCACCCAACCTCACCCAACCTCTCAGCCCAAAGAGTGTCCACCCTTATGTCTCATCCAGCTGTGGGTCTAGATATGGTCAATCCAGGTTGCATCACAGCCTCTGAACGAATTTTGTAAGAATTTCTCTCTCTTTCACTGTCTTTGTTTTACGGGTTTTTAAAAGTAATTTATTTTTATAATGGGGTTTAGCTGCTTTTCACGGCTGTGTTTATGCGGTTGACACCCTCTTGACTCACTTCCAGAGAGATATCAATACATAGGTTTTAAGATTCTTACTAGTCAGATATATTCTTGTGCGGTGAATAGGGGGTGTTGAGTTCAGTTCACTGAGCAAGGAGTAGGTCTTGTCTATTACATATTGGGTGTATGGAACGATACCTCAGCGAATTTGAAACCCTTGTTTTATGCATCACCCCACCTCACCTTTCCCGTTAAGCAGCCATAGTGTGTTTTCTAAAGGTGTGACTCTGTTCTGTTTTGTAATTCAGTTCAAGTGTAGCGGTTTTTACATTCCCTCTATAAGTGATAGCTTATGATAAGTGTCTTTTTCTGTGTGACTTATTTCACTTAGAATCGTCGTTCCTAACTCCACTCATCTTGCTTCTACTAGCCTTATAACATTGATTTCATGTCTGAGTGATATTCCATTGTACATAAGGACCACAACTTCTTTATCCATTTTTCTCTTTCCTGGGATATTTAAGGTGTCATGAAGTGGAGGTTCTTGTCAACAGAGCAGCCCTAAACTTTCGGGTGCGTGTGTCTTGCTGATTTTTAGTTTTTCCAATTTATACGCCCATGAGGGTACGTGCCCTATGCTCCCTAAGCTGTTTTTTTTCGATGTTTCAGGACACAACGTACACTTCTCCAGAGTGGCTGTTGGCAATTTACATCCCGCCCATCAGTGTAGCAAGGCTGCCATTTCTCCATGGCCTGTCCTGCATTTCTCGTTTTGACAATTTATGCAGCATGGCCCTTTTCACCGATGGGAAGCGAGACTTCTTTGTAGCGCTGATTTGTTTTCCAGGTTGCCTGGTTGGCCAGAAAGGGCGTATGCGTTTTTTCCTGAATATATTCAGGAAAAAACGCATACGCCCTTTTTGGCCAAGGGCATCATTGTCGATGTTTTGCCGCTTTTCATGTGCTTTAAAGGCGATTCATATCTACCTCCTGAAATCTGTTTCCTGCAATTCTTCCTTGCTTTCAAATCCTCTTCGTTGCCTTCCCTCAATATATCTGTGGATGAGAGTTATCATTTATAACTCTGTGGGTTTGTGAATTGCAGTTTCCCTGAGCTCCATTTTTCAAATCGCTTTTTTGGGAGCTGGCCGCAAAAGTGCGGGATTGCCTCAGGCCCTATTCTGGTTCCGGGCGGCAGGCTGAGCCTGTGGTTAATTCTTCTTCCTGGTGGGAAAATAGAGTGACCTCTGCCTGTCCCAACACCTAGATCTAGTCTCTCATTGGTTGCCCCTCTTCCCGTTCATCCTCAGGACAAATTGCAACCTGTAGGGAACAGGAGGTTAAAGGTGCTGATTCTCCAAGTAGGGAGATTGCTAGTAAAATAGCTGGAAAGGCGAACCCGAGCACAAGGAGATGAGAAATGAGGTGCGTTTTAGAAACCTTTCAAAATCACACGGTGTACCATCTTATGGGTTTCTCATGCATGTTTTCGATGTAGGAAGATGCCCTTGAACCTGGAGATTTGGGACCCATGGGATGGGTACCACGCAGTATTACTTTAAAGGGTCTGCGTTTGCTCACCCAACCTCACCCAACCTCTCAGCCCCAAGAGTGTCCACCCTTATGTCTCATCCAGCTGTGGGTCTAGATATGGTCAATCCAGGTTGCATCACAGCCTCTGAACGAATTTTGTAAGAATTTCTCTCTCTTTCACTGTCTTTGTTTTATGGGTTTTTGAAAGTAATTTATTTTTATAATGGGGTTTAGCTGCTTTTCACGGCTGTGTTTATGCGGCTTTACACACACTTGACTCACTTCCAGACAGACATCAATACACAGGTTTTAAGATTCTTACTAGTCACATATATTCTTGTGCGGTGAATAGGGGGTGTTGAGTCCAGTTCACTGAGCAAGGAGTAGGTCTTGTCTATTACATATTGGGTGTATGGGTCGGTATCTGAGCGAATTTGAAACCCTTGTTTTATGCATCACCCCACCTCACCTTTCCCGTTAAGCAGCCATAGTGTGTTTTCTAAACGTGTGATTCTGTTCTGTTTTGTAATTCAGTTCAAGTGTAGCGGTTTTTACATTCCCTCTATAAGTGATAGCTTATGATAAGTGTCTTTTTCTGTGTGACTTATTTCACTTAGAATCGTTGTACCTAAATCCACTCATCTTGCTTCTACTAGCCTTATGACATTGATATCATGTCTGAGTGATATTCCATTGTACATAAGGCCCACAACTTCTTTATCCATTTTTCTCTTTCCTGGGATATTTAAGGTGTCATGAAGTGGAGGTTCTTGTCAACAGAGCAGCCCTAAACTTTTGGGTGCCTGTGTCTTGCTGATTTTTAGTTTTCCCAATTTATACTCCCATGAGTGGACGTGCCCTATGCTCCCTAAGCTGTGTTTTTTCGATGTTTGAGGACACAACATACACTTCTCCAGAGTGGCTGTTGGCAATTTACATCCCGCCAATTAGCGTAGCAAGGCTGCCATTTCTCCATGGCCTGTCCTGCATTTCTGGTTTTGACACTTTTTGCAGCATGGCCCTTTTCACCGATGGGAAGCGAGACTTCTTTGTAGCGCTGATTTGCCTTTCCAGGTTGCTTGGTTGGCCAAAAAGGGCGTATCCGTTTTTTCCTGAATATATTCAGGAAAAAACGCATACGCCCTTTTTGGCCAAGGGCATCATTGTCGACGTTTTGCCACTTTTCATGTGCTTTAAAGGCGATTCGAATCTACCTCCTGAAACCTGTTTCCTGCAATTCTGCCTTGCTTTCAAATCCTCTTCGTTGCCTTCCCTCAATATATTTGTGGACGAGAGTTATCATTTATAACTCAGCAGGTTTGTGAATTGCAGTGCCCCTGAGCTCAATTTTTCAACTGTCTTTTTTGGGAGCTGGCCTCAAAATCACGGGATTGCCTCAGGCCCTATTCTTGTTCCGGGCGGCAGGCTGAGCCTGTGGTTAATTCTTCTTCCTGATGGGAAAATAGTGACCTGTGCCTGTCCCAACACCTAGATCTAGTCTCTCATTGGTTGCCCCTTTTCCCGTTCATCCTCAGGACAAATTGCAACCTGTAGGGAACAGGAGGTTAAAGGTGCTGATTCTCCAAGTAGGGAGATTGCTAGTAAAGTAGCTGGAATGGCGAAACCGAGCACAAGGAGATGAGAAATGAGGTGCGTTTTAGAAACCTTTCAAAATCACACGGTGTACCATCTTCTGGGTTTCTCATGCATGTTTTCGATGTAGGAAGATGCCCTTGAACCTGGAGATTTGGGACCCATGGGATGGGTACCACGCAGTATTACTTTAAAGGGTCTGCGTTTGCTCACCCAAACTCTCAGCCCCAAGAGTGTCCACCCTTATGTCTCATCCAGCTGTGGGTCTAGATATGGTCAAACCAGGTTGCATCACAGCCTCTGAACGAATTTTGTAAGAATCTCTCTCTCTTTCACTGTTTTTGTTTTACGGGTTTTTAAAAGTAATTTATTTTTATAATGGGGTATAGCTGCTTTTCACGGCTGTGTTTATGCGGTTGACACCCTCTTGACTCACTTCCAGAGAGATATCAATACATAGGTTTTAAGATTCTTACTAGTCAGATATATTCTTGTGCGGTGAATAGGGGGTGTTGAGTTCAGTTCACTGAGCAAGGAGTAGGTCTTGTCTATTACATATTGGGTGTATGGAACGGTATCTGAGCTAATTTGAAACCCTTGTTTTATGCATCACCCCACGTCACCTTTCCCGTTAAGCAGCCATAGTGTGTTTTCTAAACGTGTGACTCTGTTCTGTTTTGTAATTCAGTTCAAGTGTAGCGGTTTTTACATTCCCTCTATAAGTGATAGCTTATGATAAGTGTCTTTTTCTGTGTGACTTATTTCACTTAGAATCGTCGTTCCTAACTCCACTCATCTTGCTTCTACTAGCCTTATAATATTGATTTCATGTCTGAGTGATATTCCATTGTACATAAGGACCACAACTTCTTTATCCATTTTTCTCTTTCCTGGGATATTTAAGGTGTCATGAAGTGGAGGTTCTTGTCAACAGAGCAGCCCTAAACTTTCGGGTGCCTGTGTCTTGCTGATTTTTAGTTTTTCCAATTTATACGCCCATGAGGGTGCGTGCCCTATGCTCCCTAAGCTGTTTTTTTTTCGATGTTTCAGGACACAACGTACACTTCTCCAGAGTGGCTGTTGGCAATTTACATCCCGCCCATCAGTGTAGCAAGGCTGCCATTTCTCCATGGCCTGTCCTGCATTTCTCGTTTTGACAATTTATGCAGCATGGCCCTTTTCACCGATGGGAAGCGAGACTTCTTTGTAGCGCTGATTTGCCTTTCCAGGTTGCTTGGTTGGCCAAAAAGGGCGTATGCGTTTTTTCCTGAATATATTCAGTAAAAAACGCATACGCCCTTTTTGGCCAAGGGCATCATTGTCGACGTTTTGCCGCTTTTCATGTGCTTTAAAGGCGATTCGTATCTACCTCCTGAAATATTTTTCCTGCAATTCTGCCTTGCTTTCAAATCCTCTTCGTTGCCTTCCCTCAATATATCTGTGGATGAGAGTTATCATTTATAACTCTGCGGGTTTGTGAATTGCAGTTTCCCTGAGGTCCATTTTTCAACTGTCTTTTTTGGGAGCTGGCCACAAAAGCGCGGGATTGCCTCAGGCCCTATTCTGCTTCTGGGCGGCAGGCTGAGCCTGTGGTTAATTCTTCTTCCTGTTGGGAAAATAGAGTGACCTGTGCCTGTCCCAACACCTAGATCTAGTCTCTCATTGGTTGCCCCTCTTCCCGTTCATCCTCAGGACAAATTGCAACCTGTAGGGAACAGGAGGTTAAAGGTGCTGATTCTCCAAGTAGGGAGATTGCTAGTAAAGTAGCTGGAATGGCGAAACCGAGCACAAGGAGATGAGAAATGAGGTGCGTTTTAGAAACCTTTCAAAATCACACGGTGTACCATCTTCTGGTTTTCTCATGCATGTTTTCGATGTAGGAAGATGCCCTTGAACCTGGAGATTTGGGACCCATGGGATGGGTACCACGCAGTATTACTTTAAAGGGTCTGCGTTTTCTCACCCAACCTCACCCAACCTCTCAGCCCCAAGAGTGTCCACCCTTATGTCTCATCCAGGTGTGGGTCTAGATATGGTCAATCCAGGTTGCATCACAGCCTCTGAACGAATTTTGTAAGAATTTCTCTCTCTTTCACTGTCTTTGTTTTACGGGTTTTTAAAAGTAATTTATTTTTATAATGGGGTTTAGCTGCTTTTCATGGTTGTTTTTATGCGGCTTTACACCCACTTGACTCACTTCCAAACAGATATCAATACATAGGTTTTAAGATTCTTACTAGTCACATATATTCTTGTGCGGGGAATAGGGGGTGTTGAGTCCAGTTCACTGAGCAAGGTGTAGGTCTTGTCTATTACATATTGGGTGTATGGAACGGTATCTGAGCGAATTTGAAACCCTTGTTTTATGCATCACCCCACCTCACCATTCCCGTTAAGCAGCCATAGTGTGTTTTCTAAATGTGTGACTCTGTTCTGTTTTGTAATTCAGTTCAAGTGTAGCGGTTTTTACATTCCCTCTATAAGTGATAGCTTATGATAAGTGTCTTTTTCTGTGTGACTTATTTCACTTAGAATCGTCGTACCTAACTCCACTCATCTTGCTTCTACTAGCCTTATGAGACATTGATTTCATGTCTGAGTGATATTCCATTGTACATAAGGACCACAACTTCTTTATCCATTTTTCTCTTTCCTGGGATATTTAAGGTGTCATGAAGTGGAGGTTCTTGTCAACAGAGCAGCCCTAAACATTGGGGTGCCTGTGTCTTGCTGATTTTTAGTTTTTCCAATTTATACGCCCATGAGTGGACGTGCCCTATGCTCCCTAAGCTGTTTTTTTTCGATGTTTCAGGACACAACGTACACTTCTCCAGAGTGGCTCTTGGCAATTTACATCCCGCCTATCAGTGTAGCAAGGCTGCCATTTCTCCATGGCCTGTCCTGCATTTCTGCTTTTGACACTTTTTGCAGCATGGCCCTTTTCACCGATGGGAAGCGAGACTTCTTTGTAGCGCTGATTTGCCTTTCCAGGTTGCTTGGTTGGCCAAAAAGGGCGTATGCGTTTTTTCCTGAATATATTCAGGAAAAAACGCATACGCCCTTTTTGGCCAAGGGCATCATTGTTGACGTTTTGCCGCTTTTCATGTGCTTTAAAGGCGATTCGTATCTACCTCCTGAAATCTGTTTCCTGCAATTCTGCCTTGCTTTCAAATCCTCTTCGTTGCCTTCCCTCAATATATCTGTGGATGAGAGTTATCATTTATAACTCTGCGGGTTTGTGAATTGCATTTTCCCTGACCTCCATTTTTCAACTGTCTTTTTTGGGAGCTGGCCGCAAAAGCGCGGGATTGCCTCAGGCCCTATTCTGCTTCTGGGCGGCAGGCTGAGCCTGTGGTTAATTCTTTTTCCTGTTGGGAAAATAGAGTGACCTGTGCCTGTCCCAACACCTAGATCTAGTCTCTCATTGGTTGCCCCCTTCCCTTTCATCCTCAGGACAAATTGCAACCTGTACGGAACAGGAGGTTAAAGGTGCTGATTAGCCAAGTAGGGAGATTACTAGTAAAGAAGCTGGAATGGCGAACCCGAGCACAAGGAGATGAGAAATGAGGTGCATTTTAGAAACCTTTTCCGATCACACGGTGTACCATCTTCTGGGTTTCTCATGCAAGTTTTCGATGTAGGAAGATGCCCTTGAACCTGGAGATTTGGGACCCATGGGATGGGTACCACGCAGTATTACTTTAAAGGGTCTGCGTTTGCTCACCCAACCTCACCAAACCTGTCAGCCCCAAGAGTGTCCACCCTTATGTCTCATCCAGCTGTGGGTCTAGATATGGTCAATCCAGGTTGCATCACAGCCTCTGAACGAATTTTGTAAGAATTTCTCTCTCTTTCACTGTCTTTGTTTTACGGGTTTTTAAAAGTAATTTATTTTTATAATGGGGTTTAGCTGCTTTTCACAGCTCTGTTTATGCAGCTTTACACCCACTTGACTCACTTCCAGAGAGATATCAATACATAGGTTTTAAGATTCTTACTAGTCACATATATTCTTGTGCGGGGAATAGGGGGTGTTGAGTCCAGTTCACTGAGCAAGGTGTAGGTCTTGTCTATTACATATTGGGTGTATGGAACGGTATCTGAGCGAATTTGAAACCCTTGTTTTATGCATCACCCCACCTCACCATTCCCGTTAAGCAGCCATAGTGTGTTTTCTAAATGTGTGACTCTGTTCTGTTTTGTAATTCAGTTCAAGTGTAGCGGTTTTTACATTCCCTCTATAAGTGATAGCTTATGATAAGTGTCTTTTTCTGTGTGACTTATTTCACTTAGAATCGTCGTACCTAACTCCACTCATCTTGCTTCTACTAGCCTTATGAGACATTGATTTCATGTCTGAGTGATATTCCATTGTACATAAGGACCACAACTTCTTTATCCATTTTTCTCTTTCCTGGGATATTTAAGGTGTCATGAAGTGGAGGTTCTTGTCAACAGAGCAGCCCTAAACTTTCCGGTGCCTGTGTCTTGCTGATTTTTAGTTTTTCCAATTTATACGCCCATGAGTGGACGTGCCCTATGCTCCCTAAGCTGTTTTTTTTCGATGTTTCAGGACACAACGTACACTTCTCCAGAGTGGCTGTTGGCAATTTACATCCCGCCTATCAGTGTAGCAAGGCTGCCATTTCTCCATGGCCTGTCCTGCATTTCTGGTTTTGACACTTTTTGCAGCATGGCCCTTTTCACCGATGGGAAGCGAGACTTCTTTGTAGCGCTGATTTGCCTTTCCAGGTTGCTTGGTTGGCCAAAAAGGGCGTATGCGTTTTTTCCTGAATATATTCAGGAAAAAACGCATACGCCCTTTTTGGCCAAGGGCATCATTGTCGACGTTTTGCCGCTTTTCATGTGCTTTAAAGGCGATTCGTACCTACCTCCTGAAATCTGTTTCCTGCAATTCTGCCTTGCTTTCAAATCCTCTTCGTTGCCTTCCCTCAATATATCTGTGGATGAGAGTTATCATTTATAACTCTGCGGGTTTGTGAATTGCATTTTCCCTGAGCTCCATTTTTCAACTGTCTTTTTTGGGAGCTGGCCGCAAAAGCGCGGGATTGCCTCAGGCCCTATTCTGCTTCTGGGCGGCAGGCTGAGCCTGTGGTTAATTCTTCTTCCTGTTGGGAAAATAGAGTGACCTGTGCCTGTCCCAACACCTAGATCTAGTCTCTCATTGGTTGCCCCCTTCCCTTTCATCCTCAGGACAAATTGCAACCTGTACGGAACAGGAGGTTAAAGGTGCTGATTAGCCAAGTAGGGAGATTATTAGTAAAGAAGCTGGAATGGCGAACCCGAGCACAAGGAGATGAGAAATGAGGTGCATTTTAGAAACCTTTTCCGATCACACGGTGTACCATCTTCTGGGTTTCTCATGCAAGTTTTCGATGTAGGAAGATGCCCTTGAACCTGGAGATTTGGGACCCATGGGATGGGTACCACGCAGTATTACTTTTAAGGGTCTGCGTTTGCTCACACAACCTCACCAAACCTGTCAGCCCCAAGACTGTCCACCCTTATGTCTCATCCAGCTGTGGGTCTAGATATGGTCAATCCAGGTTGCATCACAGCCTCTGAACGAATTTTGTAAGAATTTCTCTCTCTTTCACTGTCTTTGTTTTACGGGTTTTTAAAAGTAATTTATTTTTATAATGGGGTTTAGCTGCTTTTCACGGCTGTGTTTACGCGGTTTACACCCTCTTGACTCCCTTCCAGAGAGATATCAATACATAGGTTTTAAGATTCTTACTAGTCAGATATATTCTTGTGCGGTGAATAGGGGGTGTTGAGTTCAGTTCACTGAGCAAGGAGTAGGTCTTGTCTATTACATATTGGGTGTATGGAACGATACCTCAGCGAATTTGAAACCCTTGTTTTATGCATCACCCCACCTCACCTTTCCCGTTAAGCAGCCATAGTGTGTTTTCTAAACGTGTGACTCTGTTCTGTTTTGTAATTCAGTTCAAGTGTAGCGGTTTTTACATTCCCTCTATAAGTGATAGCTTATGATAAGTGTCTTTTTCTGTGTGACTTATTTCACTTAGAATCGTCTTTCCTAACTCCACTCATCTTGCTTCTACTAGCCTTATAACATTGATTTCATGTCTGAGTGATATTCCATTGTACATAAGGACCACAACTTCTTTATCCATTTTTCTCTTTCCTGGGATATTTAAGGTGTCATGAAGTGGAGGTTCTTGTCAACAGAGCAGCCCTAAACTTTCCGGTGCCTGTGTCTTGCTGATTTTTAGTTTTTCCAATTTATACGCCCATGAGGGTACGTGCCCTATGCTCCCTAAGCTGTTTTTTTTCGATGTTTCAGGACACAACGTACACTTCTCCAGAGTGGCTGTTGGCAATTTACATCCCGCCCATCAGTGTAGCAAGGCTGCCATTTCTCCATGGCCTGTCCTGCATTTCTCGTTTTGACAATTTATGCAGCATGGCCCTTTTCACCGATGGGAAGCGAGACTTCTTTGTAGCGCTGATTTGTTTTCCAGGTTGCTTGGTTGGCCAGAAAGGGCGTATGCGTTTTTTCCTGAATATATTCAGGAAAAAACGCATACGCCCTTTTTGGCCAAGGGCATCATTGTCGATGTGTTGCCGCTTTTCATGTGCTTTAAAGGCGATTCGTATCTACCTCCTGAAATCTGTTTCCTGCAATTCTTCCTTGCTTTCAAATCCTCTTCGTTGCCTTCCCTCAATATATCTGTGGATGAGAGTTATCATTTATAACTCTGCGGGTTTGTGAATTGCAGTTTACCTGAGCTCCATTTTTCAAATCGCTTTTTTGGGAGCTGGCCGCAAAAGGGCGGGATTGCCTCAGGCCCTATTCTGCTTCTGGGCGGCAGGCTGAGCCTGTGGTTAATTCTTCTTCCTGGTGGGAAAATAGAGTGACCTCTGCCTGTCCCAACACCTAGATCTAGTCTCTCATTGGTTGCCCCTCTTCCCATTCATCCTCAGGACAAATTGCAACCTGTAGGGAACAGGAGGTTAAAGGTGATGATTCTCCAAGTAGGGAGATTGCTAGTAAAGTAGCTGGAAAGGCGAACCCGAGCACAAGGAGATGAGAAATGAGGTGCGTTTTAGAAACCTTTCAAAATCACACGGTGTACCATCTTCTGGGTTTCTCATGCATGTTTTCGATGTAGGAAGATGCCCTTGAATTGGAGATTTGGGACCCATGGGATGGGTACCACGCAGTATTACTTTAAAGGGTCTGCGTTTGCTCACCCAACCTCACCCAACCTCTCAGCCCCAAGAGTGTCCACCCTTATGTCTCATCCAGCTGTGGGTCTAGATATGGTCAATCCAGGTTGCATCACAGCCTCTGAACGAATTTTGTAAGAATTTCTCTCTCTTTCACTGTCTTTGTTTTATGGGTTTTTGAAAGTAATTTATTTTTATAATGGGGTTTAGCTGCTTTTCACGGCTGTGTTTATGCGGCTTTACACACACTTGACTCACTTCCAGACAGACATCAATACACAGGTTTTAAGATTCTTACTAGTCACATATATTCTTGTGCGGTGAATAGGGGGTGTTGAGTCCAGTTCACTGAGCAAGGAGTAGGTCTTGTCTATTACATATTGGGTGTATGGGTCGGTATCTGAGCGAATTTGAAACCCTTGTTTTATGCATCACCCCACCTCACCTTTCCCGTTAAGCAGCCATAGTGTGTTTTCTAAACGTGTGACTCTGTTCTGTTTTGTAATTCAGTTCAAGTGTAGCGGTTTTTACATTCCCTCTATAAGTGATAGCTTATGATAAGTGTCTTTTTCTGTGTGACTTATTTCACTTAGAATCGTTGTACCTAAATCCACTCTTCTTGCTTCTACTAGCCTTATGACATTGATATCATGTCTGAGTGATATTCCATTGTACATAAGGACCACAACTTCTTTATCCATTTTTCTCTTTCCTGGGATATTTAAGGTGTCATGAAGTGGAGGTTCTTGTCAACAGAGCAGCCCTAAACTTTTGGGTGCCTGTGTCTTGCTGATTTTTAGTTTTCCCAATTTATACTCCCATGAGTGGACGTGCCCTATGCTCCCTAAGCTGTGTTTTTTCGATGTTTGAGGACACAACATACACTTCTCCAGAGTGGCTGTTGGCAATTTACATCCCGCCCATTAGCGTAGCAAGGCTGCCATTTCTCCATGGCCTGTCCTGCATTTCTGGTTTTGACACTTTTTGCAGCATGGCCCTTTTCACCGATGGGAAGCGAGACTTCTTTGTAGCGCTGATTTGCCTTTCCAGGTTGCTTGGTTGGCCAAAAAGGGCGTATCCGTTTTTTCCTGAATATATTCAGGAAAAAACGCATACGCCCTTTTTGGCCAAGGGCATCATTGTCGACGTTTTGCCACATTTCATGTGCTTTAAAGGCGATTCGAATCTACCTCCTGAAACCTGTTTCCTGCAATTCTGCCTTGCTTTCAAATCCTCTTCGTTGCCTTCCCTCAATATATTTGTGGACGAGAGTTATCATTTATAACTCAGCAGGTTTGTGAATTGCAGTGCCCCTGAGCTCCATTTTTCAACTGTCTTTTTTGGGAGCTGGCCTCAAAATCACGGGATTGCCTCAGGCCCTATTCTTGTTCCGGGCGGCAGGCTGAGCCTGTGGTTAATTCTTCTTCCTGATGGAAAATAGTGACCTGTGCCTGTCCCAACACCTAGATCTAGTCTCTCATTGGTTGCCACTCTTCCCGTTCATCCTCAGGACAAATTGCAACCTGTAGGGAACAGGAGGTTAAAGGTGCTGATTCTCCAAGTAGGGAGATTGCTAGTAAAGTAGCTGGAAAGGCGAACCCGAGCACAAGGAGATGAGAAATGAGGTGCGTTTTAGAACCCTTTGAAAATCACACGGTGTACCATCTTCTGGGTTTCTCATGCATGTTTTCGATGTAGGAAGATGCCCTTGAACCTGGAGATTTGGTTCCCATGGGATGGGTACCACGCAGTATTACTTTAAAGGGTCTGCGTTTTCTCACCCAACCTCACCCAACCTCTCAGCCCAAAGAGTGTCCACCCTTATATCTCATCCAGCTGTGGGTCTAGATATGGTCAATCCAGGTTGCATCACAGCCTCTGAACGAATTTTGTAAGAATTTCTCTCTCTTTCACTGTCTTTGTTTTACGGGTTTTTAAAAGTAATTTATTTTTATAATGGGGTTTAGCTGCTTTTCACGGCTGTGTTTATGCGGTTGACACCCTCTTGACTCACTTCCAGAGAGATATCAATACATAGGTTTTAAGATTCTTACTAGTCAGATATATTCTTGTGCGGTGAATAGGGGGTGTTGAGTTCAGTTCACTGAGCAAGGAGTAGGTCTTGTCTATTACATATTGGGTGTATGGAACGATACCTCAGCGAATTTGAAACCCTTGTTTTATGCATCACCCCACCTCACCTTTCCCGTTAAGCAGCCATAGTGTGTTTTCTAAAGGTGTGACTCTGTTCTGTTTTGTAATTCAGTTCAAGTGTAGCGGTTTTTACATTCCCTCTATAAGTGATAGCTTATGATAAGTGTCTTTTTCTGTGTGACTTATTTCACTTAGAATCGTCGTTCCTAACTCCACTCATCTTGCTTCTACTAGCCTTATAACATTGATTTCATGTCTGAGTGATATTCCATTGTACATAAGGACCACAACTTCTTTATCCATTTTTCTCTTTCCTGGGATATTTAAGGTGTCATGAAGTGGAGGTTCTTGTCAACAGAGCAGCCCTAAACTTTCGGGTGCGTGTGTCTTGCTGATTTTTAGTTTTTCCAATTTATACGCCCATGAGGGTACGTGCCCTATGCTCCCTAAGCTGTTTTTTTTCGATGTTTCAGGACACAACGTACACTTCTCCAGAGTGGCTGTTGGCAATTTACATCCCGCCCATCAGTGTAGCAAGGCTGCCATTTCTCCATGGCCTGTCCTGCATTTCTCGTTTTGACAATTTATGCAGCATGGCCCTTTTCACCGATGGGAAGCGAGACTTCTTTGTAGCGCTGATTTGTTTTCCAGGTTGCCTGGTTGGCCAGAAAGGGCGTATGCGTTTTTTCCTGAATATATTCAGGAAAAAACGCATACGCCCTTTTTGGCCAAGGGCATCATTGTCGATGTTTTGCCGCTTTTCATGTGCTTTAAAGGCGATTCATATCTACCTCCTGAAATCTGTTTCCTGCAATTCTTCCTTGCTTTCAAATCCTCTTCGTTGCCTTCCCTCAATATATCTGTGGATGAGAGTTATCATTTATAACTCTGCGGGTTTGTGAATTGCAGTTTCCCTGAGCTCCATTTTTCAAATCGCTTTTTTGGGAGCTGGCCGCAAAAGTGCGGGATTGCCTCAGGCCCTATTCTGCTTCTGGGCGGCAGGCTGAGCCTGTGGTTAATTCTTCTTCCTGGTGGGAAAATAGAGTGACCTCTGCCTGTCCCAACACCTAGATCTAGTCTCTCATTGGTTGCCCCTCTTCCCGTTCATTCTCAGGACAAATTGCAACCTGTAGGGAACAGGAGGTTAAAGGTGCTGATTCTCCAAGTAGGGAGATTGCTAGTAAAGTAGCTGGAAAGGCGAACCCGAGCACAAGGAGATGAGAAATGAGGTGCGTTTTAGAAACCTTTCAAAATCACACGGTGTACCATCTTCTGGGTTTCTCATGCATGTTTTCGATGTAGGAAGATGCCCTTGAACCTGGAGATTTGGGACCCATGGGATGGGTACCACGCAGTATTACTTTAAAGGGTCTGCGTTTGCTCACCCAACCTCACCCAACCTCTCAGCCCCAAGAGTGTCCACCCTTATGTCTCATCCAGCTGTGGGTCTAGATATGGTCAATCCAGGTTGCATCACAGCCTCTGAACGAATTTTGTAAGAATTTCTCTCTCTTTCACTGTCTTTGTTTTATGGGTTTTTGAAAGTAATTTATTTTTATAATGGGGTTTAGCTGCTTTTCACGGCTGTGTTTATGCGGCTTTACACACACTTGACTCACTTCCAGACAGACATCAATACACAGGTTTTAAGATTCTTACTAGTCACATATATTCTTGTGCGGTGAATAGGGGGTGTTGAGTCCAGTTCACTGAGCAAGGAGTAGGTCTTGTCTATTACATATTGGGTGTATGGGTCGGTATCTGAGCGAATTTGAAACCCTTGTTTTATGCATCACCCCACCTCACCTTTCCCGTTAAGCAGCCATAGTGTGTTTTCTAAACGTGTGATTCTGTTCTGTTTTGTAATTCAGTTCAAGTGTAGCGGTTTTTACATTCCCTCTATAAGTGATAGCTTATGATAAGTGTCTTTTTCTGTGTGACTTATTTCACTTAGAATCGTTGTACCTAAATCCACTCATCTTGCTTCTACTAGCCTTATGACATTGATATCATGTCTGAGTGATATTCCATTGTACATAAGGCCCACAACTTCTTTATCCATTTTTCTCTTTCCTGGGATATTTAAGGTGTCATGAAGTGGAGGTTCTTGTCAACAGAGCAGCCCTAAACTTTTGGGTGCCTGTGTCTTGCTGATTTTTAATTTTCCCAATTTATACTCCCATGAGTGGACGTGCCCTATGCTCCCTAAGCTGTGTTTTTTCGATGTTTGAGGACACAACATACACTTCTCCAGAGTGGCTGTTGGCAATTTACATCCCGCCCATTAGCGTAGCAAGGCTGCCATTTCTCCATGGCCTGTCCTGCATTTCTGGTTTTGACACTTTTTGCAGCATGGCCCTTTTCACCGATGGGAAGCGAGACTTCTTTGTAGCGCTGATTTGCCTTTCCAGGTTGCTTGGTTGGCCAAAAAGGGCGTATCCGTTTTTTCCTGAATATATTCAGGAAAAAACGCATACGCCCTTTTTGGCCAAGGGCATCATTGTCGACGTTTTGCCACTTTTCATGTGCTTTAAAGGCGATTCGAATCTACCTCCTGAAACCTGTTTCCTGCAATTCTGCCTTGCTTTCAAATCCTCTTCGTTGCCTTCCCTCAATATATTTGTGGACGAGAGTTATCATTTATAACTCAGCAGGTTTGTGAATTGCAGTGCCCCTGAGCTCAATTTTTCAACTGTCTTTTTTGGGAGCTGGCCTCAAAATCACGGGATTGCCTCAGGCCCTATTCTTGTTCCGGGCGGCAGGCTGAGCCTGTGGTTAATTCTTCTTCCTGATGGGAAAATAGTGACCTGTGCCTGTCCCAACACCTAGATCTAGTCTCTCATTGGTTGCCCCTTTTCCCGTTCATCCTCAGGACAAATTGCAACCTGTAGGGAACAGGAGGTTAAAGGTGCTGATTCTCCAAATAGGGAGATTGCTAGTAAAGTAGCTGGAATGGCGAAACCGAGCACAAGGAGATGAGAAATGAGGTGCGTTTTAGAAACCTTTCAAAATCACACGGTGTACCATCTTCTGGGTTTCTCATGCATGTTTTCGATGTAGGAAGATGCCCTTGAACCTGGAGATTTGGGACCCATGGGATGGGTACCACGCAGTATTACTTTAAAGGGTCTGCGTTTGCTCACCCAACCTCACCCAACCTCTCAGCCCCAAGAGTGTCCACCCTTATGTCTCATCCAGCTGTGGGTCTAGATATGGTCAATCCAGGTTGCATCACAGCCTCTGAACGAATTTTGTAAGAATTTCTCTCTCTTTCACTGTCTTTGTTTTACGGGTTTTTAAAAGTAATTTATTTTTATAATGGGGTTTAGCTGCTTTTCACGGCTGTGTTTATGCGGTTGACACCCTCTTGACTCACTTCCAGAGAGATATCAATACATAGGTTTTAAGTTTCTTACTAGTCAGATATATTCTTGTGCGGTGAATAGGGGGTGTTGAGTTCAGTTCACTGAGCAAGGAGTAGGTCTTGTCTATTACATATTGGGTGTATGGAACGGTATCTGAGCTAATTTGAAACCCTTGTTTTATGCATCACCCCACGTCACCTTTCCCGTTAAGCAGCCATAGTGTGTTTTCTAAACGTGTGACTCTGTTCTGTTTTGTAATTCAGTTCACGTGTAGCGGTTTTTACATTCCCTCTATAAGTGATAGCTTATGATAAGTGTCTTTTTCTGTGTGACTTATTTCACTTAGAATCGTCGTTCCTAACTCCACTCATCTTGCTTCTACTAGCCTTATAACATTGATTTCATGTCTGAGTGATATTCCATTGTACATAAGGACCACAACTTCTTTATCCATTTTTCTCTTTCCTGGGATATTTAAGGTGTCATGAAGTGGAGGTTCTTGTCAACAGAGCAGCCCTAAACTTTCGGGTGCCTGTGTCTTGCTGATTTTTAGTTTTTCCAATTTATACCCCCATGAGTGGACGTGCCCTATGCTCCATAAGCTGTTTTTTTTCCATGTTTCAGGACAAAACGTACACTTCTCCAGAGTGGCTGTTGGCAATTTACATCCCGCCCATCAGTGTAGCAAGGCTGCCATTTCTCCATGGCCTGTCCTGCATTTCTGGTTTTGACATTTTTGCAGCATGGCCCTTTTGACCGATGGGAAGCGAGACTTCTTTGTAGCGCTGATTTGCCTTTCCAGGTTGCTTGGTTGGCCAAAAAGGGCGTATGCGTTTTTTCCTGAATATATTCAGGAAAAAACGCATACGCCCTTTTTGGCCAAGGGCATCATTGTCGACGTTTTGCCGCTTTTCATGTGCTTTAAAGGCGATTCGTATCTACCTCCTGAAATCTGTTTCCTGCAATTCTGCCTTGCTTTCAAATCCTCTTCGTTGCCTTCCCTCAATATATCTGTGGATGAGAGTTATCATTTATAACTCTGCGGGTTTGTGAATTGCAGTTTCCCTGAGCTCCATTTTTCAACTGTCTTTTTTGGGAGCTGGCCGCAAAAGCGCGGGATTGCCTCAGGCCCTATTCTGCTTCTGGGCGGCAGGCTGAGCCTGTGGTTAATTCTTCTTCCTGGTGGGAAAATAGAGTGACCTCTGCCTGTCCCAACACCTAGATCTAGTCTCTCATTGGTTGCCCCTCTACCCGTTCATCCTCAGGACAAATTGCAACCTGTAGGGAACAGGAGGTTAAAGGTGCTGATTCTCCAAGTAGGGAGATTGCTAGTAAAGTAGCTGGAAAGGCGAACCCGAGCACAAGGAGATGAGAAATGAGGTGCGTTTTAGAAACCTTTCAAAATCACACGGTGTACCATCTTCTGGGTTTCTCATGCATGTTTTCGATGTAGGAAGATGCCCTTCAACCTGGAGATTTGGGACCCATGGGATGGGTACCATGCAGTTTTACTTTAAAGGGTCTGCGTTTGCTCACCCAACCTCACCCAACCTCTCAGCCCCAAGAGTGTCCACCCTTATGTCTCATCCAGCTGTGGGTCTAGATATGGTCAATCCAGGTTGCATCACAGCCTCTGAACGAATTTTGTAAGAATTTCTCTCTCTTTCACTGTCTTTGTTTTACGGGTTTTTAAAAGTAATTTATTTTTATAATGGGGTTTAGCTGCTTTTCACGGCTGTGTTTATGCGGTTTACACCTTCTTGACTCACTTCCAGAGAGATATCATTACATAGGTTTTAAGATTCTTACTAGTCAGATATATTCTTGTGCAGTGAATAGGGGGTGTTTAGTTCAGTTCACTGAGCAAGGAGTAGGTCTTGACTATTACATATTGGGTGTATGGAACGGTATCTGAGCTAATTTGAAACCCTTGTTTTATGCATCACCCCACGTCACCTTTCCCGTTAAGCAGCCATAGTGTGTTTTCTAAACGTGTGACTCTGTTCTCTTTTGTAATTCATTTCAAGTGTAGCAGTTTTTACATTCCCTCTATAAGTGATAGCTTATGATAAGTGTCTTTTTCTGTGTGACTTATTTCACTTAGAATCGTCGTTCCTAACTCCACTCATCTTGCTTCTACTAGCCTTATAACATTGATTTCATGTCTGAGTGATATTCCATTGTACATAAGGACCAGAACTTCTTTATCCATTTTTCTCTTTCCTGGGATATTTAAGGTGTCATGAAGTGGAGGTTCTTGTCAACAGAGCAGCCCTAAACTTTGGGGTGCCTGTGTCTTGCTGATTTTTACTTTTTTCCAATTTATACGCCCATGAGTGGACGTGCCCTATGCTCCCTAAGCTGTTTTTTTTCGATGTTTCAGGACACAACGTACACTTCTCCAGAGTGGCTGTTGGCAATTTACATCCCGCCCATCAGTGTAGCAAGGCTGCCATTTCTCCATGGCCTGTCCTGCATTTCCGGTTTTGACACTTTTTGCAGCATGGCCCTTTTCACCGATGGGAAGCGAGACTTCTTGGTAGCGCTGATTTGCCTTTCCAGGTTGCTTGGTTGGCCAAAAAGGGCGTATGCGTTTTTTCCTGAATATATTCAGGAAAAAACGCATACGCCCTTTTTGGCCAAGGGCATCATTGTCGACGTTTTGCCGCTTTTCATGTGCTTTAAAGGCGATTCGAATCTACTTCCTGAAATCTCTTTCCTGCAATTCTGCCTTGCTTTCAAATCCTCTTCGTTGCCTTCCCTCAATATATCTGTGGATGAGAGTTATCATTTATAACTCTGCGGGTTTTTGAATTGCAGTTTCCCTGAGCTCCATTTTTCAACTGTCTTTTTTGGGAGCTGGCCGCAAAAGTGCGGGATTGCCTCAGGTCCTATTCTGCTTCTGGGTGGCAGGCTGAGCCTGTGGTTAATTCTTCTTCCTGTTGGGAAAATAGAGTGACCTGTGCCTGTCCCAACACCTACATCTAGTCTCTTATTGGTTGCCCCTCTTCCCGTTCATCCTCAGGACAAATTGCAACCTGTAGGGAACAGGAGGTTAAAGGTGCTGATTCTCCAAGTAGGGAGATTGCTAGTAAAGTAGCTGGAATGGCGAACCCGAGCACAAGGAGATGAGAAATGAGGTGCGTTTTAGAAACCTTTCAAAATCACACGGTGTACCATCTTCTGGGTATCTCATGCATGTTTTCGATGTAGGAAGATGCCCTTGAACTGGAGATTTGGGACCCATGGGATGGGTACCACGCAGTATTACTTTAAAGGGTCTGCGTTTGCTCACCCAACCTCACCCAACCTCTCAGCCCCAAGAGTGTCCACCCTTATATCTCATCCAGCTGTGGGTCTAGATATGGTCAATCCAGGTTGCATCACAGCCTCTGAACGAATTTTGTAAGAATTTCTCTCTCTTTCACTGTCTTTGTTTTATGGGTTTTTGAAAGTAATTTATTTTTATAATGGGGTTTAGCTGCTTTTCACGGCTGTGTTTATGCGGCTTTACACACACTTGACTCACTTCCAGACAGACATCAATACACAGGTTTTAAGATTCTTACTAGTCACATATATTCTTGTGCGGTGAATAGGGGGTGTTGAGTCCAGTTCACTGAGCAAGGAGTAGGTCTTGTCTATTACATATTGGGTGTATGGGTCGGTATCTGAGCGAATTTGAAACCCTTGTTTTATGCATCACCCCACCTCACCTTTCCCGTTAAGCAGCCATAGTGTGTTTTCTAAACGTGTGACTCTGTTCTGTTTTGTAATTCAGTTCAAGTGTAGCGGTTTTTACATTCCCTCTATAAGTGATAGCTTATGATAAGTGTCTTTTTCTGTGTGACTTATTTCACTTAGAATCGTTGTACCTAAATCCACTCTTCTTGCTTCTACTAGCCTTATGACATTGATATCATGTCTGAGTGATATTCCATTGTACATAAGGACCACAACTTCTTTATCCATTTTTCTCTTTCCTGGGATATTTAAGGTGTCATGAAGTGGAGGTTCTTGTCAACAGAGCAGCCCTAAACTTTTGGGTGCCTGTGTCTTGCTGATTTTTAGTTTTCCCAATTTATACTCCCATGAGTGGACGTGCCCTATGCTCCCTAAGCTGTGTTTTTTCGATGTTTGAGGACACAACATACACTTCTCCAGAGTGGCTGTTGGCAATTTACATCCCGCCCATTAGCGTAGCAAGGCTGCCATTTCTCCATGGCCTGTCCTGCATTTCTGGTTTTGACACTTTTTGCAGCATGGCCCTTTTCACCGATGGGAAGCGAGACTTCTTTGTAGCGCTGATTTGCCTTTCCAGGTTGCTTGGTTGGCCAAAAAGGGCGTATCCGTTTTTTCCTGAATATATTCAGGAAAAAACGCATACGCCCTTTTTGGCCAAGGGCATCATTGTCGACGTTTTGCCACATTTCATGTGCTTTAAAGGCGATTCGAATCTACCTCCTGAAACCTGTTTCCTGCAATTCTGCCTTGCTTTCAAATCCTCTTCGTTGCCTTCCCTCAATATATTTGTGGACGAGAGTTATCATTTATAACTCAGCAGGTTTGTGAATTGCAGTGCCCCTGAGCTCCATTTTTCAACTGTCTTTTTTGGGAGCTGGCCTCAAAATCACGGGATTGCCTCAGGCCCTATTCTTGTTCCGGGCGGCAGGCTGAGCCTGTGGTTAATTCTTCTTCCTGATGGGAAAATAGTGACCTGTGCCTGTCCCAACACCTAGATCTAGTCTCTCATTGGTTGCCACTCTTCCCGTTCATCCTCAGGACAAATTGCAACCTGTAGGGAACAGGAGGTTAAAGGTGCTGATTCTCCAAGTAGGGAGATTGCTAGTAAAGTAGCTGGAAAGGCGAACCCGAGCACAAGGAGATGAGAAATGAGGTGCGTTTTAGAACCCTTTGAAAATCACACGGTGTACCATCTTCTGGGTTTCTCATGCATGTTTTCGATGTAGGAAGATGCCCTTGAACCTGGAGATTTGGTTCCCATGGGATGGGTACCACGCAGTATTACTTTAAAGGGTCTGCGTTTTCTCACCCAACCTCACCCAACCTCTCAGCCCAAAGAGTGTCCACCCTTATGTCTCATCCAGCTGTGGGTCTAGATATGGTCAATCCAGGTTGCATCACAGCCTCTGAACGAATTTTGTAAGAATTTCTCTCTCTTTCACTGTCTTTGTTTTACGGGTTTTTAAAAGTAATTTATTTTTATAATGGGGTTTAGCTGCTTTTCACGGCTGTGTTTATGCGGTTGACACCCTCTTGACTCACTTCCAGAGAGATATCAATACATAGGTTTTAAGATTCTTACTAGTCAGATATATTCTTGTGCGGTGAATAGGGGGTGTTGAGTTCAGTTCACTGAGCAAGGAGTAGGTCTTGTCTATTACATATTGGGTGTATGGAACGATACCTCAGCGAATTTGAAACCCTTGTTTTATGCATCACCCCACCTCACCTTTCCCGTTAAGCAGCCATAGTGTGTTTTCTAAAGGTGTGACTCTGTTCTGTTTTGTAATTCAGTTCAAGTGTAGCGGTTTTTACATTCCCTCTATAAGTGATAGCTTATGATAAGTGTCTTTTTCTGTGTGACTTATTTCACTTAGAATCGTCGTTCCTAACTCCACTCATCTTGCTTCTACTAGCCTTATAACATTGATTTCATGTCTGAGTGATATTCCATTGTACATAAGGACCACAACTTCTTTATCCATTTTTCTCTTTCCTGGGATATTTAAGGTGTCATGAAGTGGAGGTTCTTGTCAACAGAGCAGCCCTAAACTTTCGGGTGCGTGTGTCTTGCTGATTTTTAGTTTTTCCAATTTATACGCCCATGAGGGTACGTGCCCTATGCTCCCTAAGCTGTTTTTTTTCGATGTTTCAGGACACAACGTACACTTCTCCAGAGTGGCTGTTGGCAATTTACATCCCGCCCATCAGTGTAGCAAGGCTGCCATTTCTCCATGGCCTGTCCTGCATTTCTCGTTTTGACAATTTATGCAGCATGGCCCTTTTCACCGATGGGAAGCGAGACTTCTTTGTAGCGCTGATTTGTTTTCCAGGTTGCCTGGTTGGCCAGAAAGGGCGTATGCGTTTTTTCCTGAATATATTCAGGAAAAAACGCATACGCCCTTTTTGGCCAAGGGCATCATTGTCGATGTTTTGCCGCTTTTCATGTGCTTTAAAGGCGATTCATATCTACCTCCTGAAATCTGTTTCCTGCAATTCTTCCTTGCTTTCAAATCCTCTTCGTTGCCTTCCCTCAATATATCTGTGGATGAGAGTTATCATTTATAACTCTGCGGGTTTGTGAATTGCAGTTTCCCTGAGCTCCATTTTTCAAATCGCTTTTTTGGGAGCTGGCCGCAAAAGTGCGGGATTGCCTCAGGCCCTATTCTGCTTCTGGGCGGCAGGCTGAGCCTGTGGTTAATTCTTCTTCCTGGTGGGAAAATAGAGTGACCTCTGCCTGTCCCAACACCTAGATCTAGTCTCTCATTGGTTGCCCCTCTTCCCGTTCATTCTCAGGACAAATTGCAACCTGTAGGGAACAGGAGGTTAAAGGTGCTGATTCTCCAAGTAGGGAGATTGCTAGTAAAGTAGCTGGAAAGGCGAACCCGAGCACAAGGAGATGAGAAATGAGGTGCGTTTTAGAAACCTTTCAAAATCACACGGTGTACCATCTTATGGGTTTCTCATGCATGTTTTCGATGTAGGAAGATGCCCTTGAACCTGGAGATTTGGGACCCATGGGATGGGTACCACGCAGTATTACTTTAAAGGGTCTGCGTTTGCTCACCCAACCTCACCCAACCTCTCAGCCCCAAGAGTGTCCACCCTTATGTCTCATCCAGCTGTGGGTCTAGATATGGTCAATCCAGGTTGCATCACAGCCTCTGAACGAATTTTGTAAGAATTTCTCTCTCTTTCACTGTCTTTGTTTTATGGGTTTTTGAAAGTAATTTATTTTTATAATGGGGTTTAGCTGCTTTTCACGGCTGTGTTTATGCGGCTTTACACACACTTGACTCACTTCCAGACAGACATCAATACACAGGTTTTAAGATTCTTACTAGTCACATATATTCTTGTGCGGTGAATAGGGGGTGTTGAGTCCAGTTCACTGAGCAAGGAGTAGGTCTTGTCTATTACATATTGGGTGTATGGGTCGGTATCTGAGCGAATTTGAAACCCTTGTTTTATGCATCACCCCACCTCACCTTTCCCGTTAAGCAGCCATAGTGTGTTTTCTAAACGTGTGATTCTGTTCTGTTTTGTAATTCAGTTCAAGTGTAGCGGTTTTTACATTCCCTCTATAAGTGATAGCTTATGATAAGTGTCTTTTTCTGTGTGACTTATTTCACTTAGAATCGTTGTACCTAAATCCACTCATCTTGCTTCTACTAGCCTTATGACATTGATATCATGTCTGAGTGATATTCCATTGTACATAAGGCCCACAACTTCTTTATCCATTTTTCTCTTTCCTGGGATATTTAAGGTGTCATGAAGTGGAGGTTCTTGTCAACAGAGCAGCCCTAAACTTTTGGGTGCCTGTGTCTTGCTGATTTTTAATTTTCCCAATTTATACTCCCATGAGTGGACGTGCCCTATGCTCCCTAAGCTGTGTTTTTTCGATGTTTGAGGACACAACATACACTTCTCCAGAGTGGCTGTTGGCAATTTACATCCCGCCCATTAGCGTAGCAAGGCTGCCATTTCTCCATGGCCTGTCCTGCATTTCTGGTTTTGACACTTTTTGCAGCATGGCCCTTTTCACCGATGGGAAGCGAGACTTCTTTGTAGCGCTGATTTGCCTTTCCAGGTTGCTTGGTTGGCCAAAAAGGGCGTATCCGTTTTTTCCTGAATATATTCAGGAAAAAACGCATACGCCCTTTTTGGCCAAGGGCATCATTGTCGACGTTTTGCCACTTTTCATGTGCTTTAAAGGCGATTCGAATCTACCTCCTGAAACCTGTTTCCTGCAATTCTGCCTTGCTTTCAAATCCTCTTCGTTGCCTTCCCTCAATATATTTGTGGACGAGAGTTATCATTTATAACTCAGCAGGTTTGTGAATTGCAGTGCCCCTGAGCTCAATTTTTCAACTGTCTTTTTTGGGAGCTGGCCTCAAAATCACGGGATTGCCTCAGGCCCTATTCTTGTTCCGGGCGGCAGGCTGAGCCTGTGGTTAATTCTTCTTCCTGATGGGAAAATAGTGACCTGTGCCTGTCCCAACACCTAGATCTAGTCTCTCATTGGTTGCCCCTTTTCCCGTTCATCCTCAGGACAAATTGCAACCTGTAGGGAACAGGAGGTTAAAGGTGCTGATTCTCCAAATAGGGAGATTGCTAGTAAAGTAGCTGGAATGGCGAAACCGAGCACAAGGAGATGAGAAATGAGGTGCGTTTTAGAAACCTTTCAAAATCACACGGTGTACCATCTTCTGGGTTTCTCATGCATGTTTTCGATGTAGGAAGATGCCCTTGAACCTGGAGATTTGGGACCCATGGGATGGGTACCACGCAGTATTACTTTAAAGGGTCTGCGTTTGCTCACCCAACCTCACCCAACCTCTCAGCCCCAAGAGTGTCCACCCTTATGTCTCATCCAGCTGTGGGTCTAGATATGGTCAATCCAGGTTGCATCACAGCCTCTGAACGAATTTTGTAAGAATTTCTCTCTCTTTCACTGTCTTTGTTTTACGGGTTTTTAAAAGTAATTTATTTTTATAATGGGGTTTAGCTGCTTTTCACGGCTGTGTTTATGCGGTTGACACCCTCTTGACTCACTTCCAGAGAGATATCAATACATAGGTTTTAAGTTTCTTACTAGTCAGATATATTCTTGTGCGGTGAATAGGGGGTGTTGAGTTCAGTTCACTGAGCAAGGAGTAGGTCTTGTCTATTACATATTGGGTGTATGGAACGGTATCTGAGCTAATTTGAAACCCTTGTTTTATGCATCACCCCACGTCACCTTTCCCGTTAAGCAGCCATAGTGTGTTTTCTAAACGTGTGACTCTGTTCTGTTTTGTAATTCAGTTCACGTGTAGCGGTTTTTACATTCCCTCTATAAGTGATAGCTTATGATAAGTGTCTTTTTCTGTGTGACTTATTTCACTTAGAATCGTCGTTCCTAACTCCACTCATCTTGCTTCTACTAGCCTTATAACATTGATTTCATGTCTGAGTGATATTCCATTGTACATAAGGACCACAACTTCTTTATCCATTTTTCTCTTTCCTGGGATATTTAAGGTGTCATGAAGTGGAGGTTCTTGTCAACAGAGCAGCCCTAAACTTTCGGGTGCCTGTGTCTTGCTGATTTTTAGTTTTTCCAATTTATACCCCCATGAGTGGACGTGCCCTATGCTCCATAAGCTGTTTTTTTTCCATGTTTCAGGACAAAACGTACACTTCTCCAGAGTGGCTGTTGGCAATTTACATCCCGCCCATCAGTGTAGCAAGGCTGCCATTTCTCCATGGCCTGTCCTGCATTTCTGGTTTTGACATTTTTGCAGCATGGCCCTTTTGACCGATGGGAAGCGAGACTTCTTTGTAGCGCTGATTTGCCTTTCCAGGTTGCTTGGTTGGCCAAAAAGGGCGTATGCGTTTTTTCCTGAATATATTCAGGAAAAAACGCATACGCCCTTTTTGGCCAAGGGCATCATTGTCGACGTTTTGCCGCTTTTCATGTGCTTTAAAGGCGATTCGTATCTACCTCCTGAAATCTGTTTCCTGCAATTCTGCCTTGCTTTCAAATCCTCTTCGTTGCCTTCCCTCAATATATCTGTGGATGAGAGTTATCATTTATAACTCTGCGGGTTTGTGAATTGCAGTTTCCCTGAGCTCCATTTTTCAACTGTCTTTTTTGGGAGCTGGCCGCAAAAGCGCGGGATTGCCTCAGGCCCTATTCTGCTTCTGGGCGGCAGGCTGAGCCTGTGGTTAATTCTTCTTCCTGGTGGGAAAATAGAGTGACCTCTGCCTGTCCCAACACCTAGATCTAGTCTCTCATTGGTTGCCCCTCTACCCGTTCATCCTCAGGACAAATTGCAACCTGTAGGGAACAGGAGGTTAAAGGTGCTGATTCTCCAAGTAGGGAGATTGCTAGTAAAGTAGCTGGAAAGGCGAACCCGAGCACAAGGAGATGAGAAATGAGGTGCGTTTTAGAAACCTTTCAAAATCACACGGTGTACCATCTTCTGGGTTTCTCATGCATGTTTTCGATGTAGGAAGATGCCCTTCAACCTGGAGATTTGGGACCCATGGGATGGGTACCATGCAGTTTTACTTTAAAGGGTCTGCGTTTGCTCACCCAACCTCACCCAACCTCTCAGCCCCAAGAGTGTCCACCCTTATGTCTCATCCAGCTGTGGGTCTAGATATGGTCAATCCAGGTTGCATCACAGCCTCTGAACGAATTTTGTAAGAATTTCTCTCTCTTTCACTGTCTTTGTTTTACGGGTTTTTAAAAGTAATTTATTTTTATAATGGGGTTTAGCTGCTTTTCACGGCTGTGTTTATGCGGTTTACACCTTCTTGACTCACTTCCAGAGAGATATCATTACATAGGTTTTAAGATTCTTACTAGTCAGATATATTCTTGTGCAGTGAATAGGGGGTGTTTAGTTCAGTTCACTGAGCAAGGAGTAGGTCTTGACTATTACATATTGGGTGTATGGAACGGTATCTGAGCTAATTTGAAACCCTTGTTTTATGCATCACCCCACGTCACCTTTCCCGTTAAGCAGCCATAGTGTGTTTTCTAAACGTGTGACTCTGTTCTCTTTTGTAATTCATTTCAAGTGTAGCAGTTTTTACATTCCCTCTATAAGTGATAGCTTATGATAAGTGTCTTTTTCTGTGTGACTTATTTCACTTAGAATCGTCGTTCCTAACTCCACTCATCTTGCTTCTACTAGCCTTATAACATTGATTTCATGTCTGAGTGATATTCCATTGTACATAAGGACCAGAACTTCTTTATCCATTTTTCTCTTTCCTGGGATATTTAAGGTGTCATGAAGTGGAGGTTCTTGTCAACAGAGCAGCCCTAAACTTTGGGGTGCCTGTGTCTTGCTGATTTTTACTTTTTTCCAATTTATACGCCCATGAGTGGACGTGCCCTATGCTCCCTAAGCTGTTTTTTTTCGATGTTTCAGGACACAACGTACACTTCTCCAGAGTGGCTGTTGGCAATTTACATCCCGCCCATCAGTGTAGCAAGGCTGCCATTTCTCCATGGCCTGTCCTGCATTTCCGGTTTTGACACTTTTTGCAGCATGGCCCTTTTCACCGATGGGAAGCGAGACTTCTTGGTAGCGCTGATTTGCCTTTCCAGGTTGCTTGGTTGGCCAAAAAGGGCGTATGCGTTTTTTCCTGAATATATTCAGGAAAAAACGCATACGCCCTTTTTGGCCAAGGGCATCATTGTCGACGTTTTGCCGCTTTTCATGTGCTTTAAAGGCGATTCGAATCTACTTCCTGAAATCTCTTTCCTGCAATTCTGCCTTGCTTTCAAATCCTCTTCGTTGCCTTCCCTCAATATATCTGTGGATGAGAGTTATCATTTATAACTCTGCGGGTTTTTGAATTGCAGTTTCCCTGAGCTCCATTTTTCAACTGTCTTTTTTGGGAGCTGGCCGCAAAAGTGCGGGATTGCCTCAGGTCCTATTCTGCTTCTGGGTGGCAGGCTGAGCCTGTGGTTAATTCTTCTTCCTGTTGGGAAAATAGAGTGACCTGTGCCTGTCCCAACACCTACATCTAGTCTCTTATTGGTTGCCCCTCTTCCCGTTCATCCTCAGGACAAATTGCAACCTGTAGGGAACAGGAGGTTAAAGGTGCTGATTCTCCAAGTAGGGAGATTGCTAGTAAAGTAGCTGGAATGGCGAACCCGAGCACAAGGAGATGAGAAATGAGGTGCGTTTTAGAAACCTTTCAAAATCACACGGTGTACCATCTTCTGGGTATCTCATGCATGTTTTCGATGTAGGAAGATGCCCTTGAACTGGAGATTTGGGACCCATGGGATGGGTACCACGCAGTATTACTTTAAAGGGTCTGCGTTTGCTCACCCAACCTCACCCAACCTCTCAGCCCCAAGAGTGTCCACCCTTATATCTCATCCAGCTGTGGGTCTAGATATGGTCAATCCAGGTTGCATCACAGCCTCTGAACGAATTTTGTAAGAATTTCTCTCTCTTTCACTGTCTTTGTTTTACGGGTTTTTAAAAGTAATTTATTTTTATAATGGGGTTTAGCTGCTTTTCATGGCTGTGTTTATGCGGCTTTACACCCACTTGACTCACTTCCAGACAGATATCAATACATAGGTTTTAAGATTCTTACTAGTCACATATATTCTTGTGCGGTGAATAGGGGGTGTTGAGTCCAGTTCACTGAGCAAGGAGTAGGTCTTGTCTATTACATATTGAGTGTATGGAACGGTATCTGAGCGAATTTGAAACCCTTGTTTTATGCATCACCCCACGTCACCTTTCCCGTTAAGCAGCCATAGTGTGTTTTCTAAACGTGTGACTCTGTTCTGTTTTGTAATTCAGTTCAAGTGTAGCGGTTTTTACATTCCCTCTATAAGTGATAGCTTATGATAAGTGTCTTTTTCTGTGTGACTTATTTCACTTAGAATCGTCGTACCTAACTCCACTCATCTTGCTTCTACTAGCCTTATGACATTGATTTCATGTCTGAGTGATATTCCATTGTACATAAGGACCACAACTTCTTTATCCATTTTTCTCTTTCCTGGGATATTTAAGGTGTCATGAAGTGGAGGTTCTTGTCAACAGAGCAGCCCTAAACTTTCGGGTGCCTGTGTCTTGCTGATTTTTAGTTTTTCCAATTTATACGCCCATGAGTGGACGTGCCCTATGCTCCCTAAGCTGTTTTTTTTCGATGTTTCAGGACACAACGTATACTTCTCCAGAGTGGCTGTTGGCAATTTACATCCCGCCCATCAGTGTAGCAAGGCTGCCATTTCTCCATGGCCTGTCCTGCATTTCTGGTTTTGACACTTTTTGCAGCATGGCCCTTTTGTCCGAAGGGAAGCGAGACTTCTTTGTAGCGCTGATTTGCCTTTCCATGTTGCTTGGTTGGCCAAAAAGGGCGTATGCGTTTTTTCCTGAATATATTCAGGAAAAAACGCATACGCACTTTTTGGCCAAGGGCATCATTGTCGACGTTTTGCCGCTTTTCATGTGCTTTAAAGGCGATTCGTATCTACCTCCTGAAATCTGTTTCCTGCAATTCTGCCTTGCTTTCAAATCCTCTTCGTTGCCTTCCCTCAATATATCTGTGGATGAGAGTTATCATTTATAACTCTGCGGGTTTGTGAATTGCAGTTTCCCTGAGGTCCATTTTTCAACTGTCTTTTTTGGGAGCTGGCCGCAAAAGCGCAGGATTGCCTCAGGCCCTATTCTGCTTCTGGGCGGCAGGCTGAGCCTGTGGTTAATTCTTCTTCCTTTTGGGAAAATAGAGTGACCTGTGCCTGTCCCAAAACCTAGATCTATTCTCTCATTGGTTGCCCCTCTTCCCGTTCATCCTCAGGACAAATTGCAACCTGTAGGGAACAGGAGGATAAGGTGCTGATTCTCCAAGTAGGGAGATTGCTAGTAAAGTAGCTGGAATGGCGAAACCGAGCACAAGGAGATGAGAAATGAGGTGCGTTTTAGAAACCTTTCAAAATCACACGGTGTACCATCTTCTGGGTTTCTCATGCATGTTTTCGATGTAGGAAGATGCCGTTGAACCTGGAGATTTGGGACCCATGGGATGGGTACCACGCAGTATTACTTTAAAGGGTCTGCGTTTTCTCACCCAACCTCACCCAACCTCTCAGCCCCAAGAGTGTCCACCCTTATGTCTCATCCAGCTGTGGGTCTAGATATGGTCAATCCAGGTTGCATCACATCCTCTGAACGAATTTTGTAAGAATTTCTCTCTCTTTCACTGTCTTTGTTTTATGGGTTTTTAAAAGTAATTTATTTTTATAATGGGGTTTAGCTGCCTTTCATGGCTGTGTTTATGCGGCTTTACACCCACTTGACTCACTTCCAGACAGATATCAATACATAGGTTTTAAGCTTCTTACTAGTCACATATATTCTTGTGCGGGGAATAGGGGGTGTTGAGTCCAGTTCACTGAGCAAGGAGTAGGTCTTGTCTATTACATATTGGGTGTATGGAACGGTATGTGAGCGAATTTGAAACCCTTGTTTTATGCATCACCCCACCTCACCTTTCCTGTTAAGCAGCTATAGTGTGTTTTCTAAACGTGTGACTCTGTTCTGTTTTGTAATTCAGTTCAAGTGTAGCGGTTTTTACATTCCCTCTATAAGTGATAGCTTATGATAAGTGTCTTTTTCTGTGTGACTTATTTCACTTAGAATCGTCGTACCTAACTCCACTCATCTTGCTTCTACTAGCCTTATAACATTGATTTCATGTCTGAGTGATATTCCATTGTACATAAGGACCACAACTTCTTTATCCATTTTTCTCTTTCCTGGGATATTTAAGGTGTCATGAAGTGGAGGTTCTTGTCAACAGAGCAGCCCTAAACTTTCCGGTGCCTGTGTCTTGCTGATTTTTAGTTTTTCCAATTTATACGCCCATGAGTGGACGTGCCCTATGCTCCCTAAGCTGTTTTTTTTCGATGTTTCAGGACACAACGTACACTTCTCCAGAGTGGCTGTTGGCAATTTACATCCCGCCCATCAGTGTAGCAAGGCTGCCATTTCTCCATGGCCTGTCCTGCATTTCTGGTTTTGACACTTTTTGCAGCATCGCCCTTTTGACCGATGGGAAGCGAGACTTCTTTGTAGCGCTGATTTGCCTTTCCAGGTTGCTTGGTTGGCCAAAAAGGGCGTATGCGTTTTTTCCTGAATATATTCAGGAAAAAACGCATACGCCCTTTTTGGCCAAGGGCATCATTGTCGACGTTTTGCCGCTTTTCATGTGCTTTAAAGGCGATTCGTATCTACCTCCTGAAATCTGTTTCCTGCAATTCTGCCTTGCTTTCAAATCCTCTTCGTTTCCTTCCCTCAATATATCTGTGGATGACAGTTATCATTTATAAATCTGCGGGTTTGTGAATTGCTGTTTCCCTGAGCTCCATTTTTCAACTGTCTTTTTTGGGAGCTGGCCACAAAAGCGCGGGATTGCCTCAGGCCCTATTCTGGTTCCGGGCGGCAGGCTGAGCCTGTGGTTAATTCTTCTTCCTGTTGGGAAAATAGAGTGACCTGTGCCTGTCCCAACACCTAGATCTAGTCTCTCATTGGTTGCCCCTCTTCCCGTTCATCCTCAGGACAAATTGCAACCTGTAGGGAACAGGAGGTTAAAGGTGCTGATTCTCCAAGTAGGGAGATTGCTAGTAAAGTAGCTGGAATGGCGAAACCGAGCACAAGGAGATGAGAAATGAGGTGCGTTTTAGAAACCTTTCAAAATCACACGGTGTACCATCTTCTGGGTTTCTCATGCAGGTTTTCGATGTAGGAAGATTCCCTTGAAACTGGAGATTTGGGACCCATGGGATGGGTACCACGCAGTATTACTTTAAAGGTTCTGCGTTTGCTCACCCAACCTCACCCAACCTCTCAGCCCCAAGAGTGTCCACCCTTATGTCTCATCCAGCTGTGGGTCTAGATATGGTCAATCCAGGTTGCATCACAGCCTCTGAACGAATTTTGTAAGAATTTCTCTCTCTTTCACTATCTTTTTTTACGGGTTTTTAAAAGTAATTCATTTTTATAATGGGGTTTAGCTGCTTTTCATGGCTGTGTTTATGCGGCTTTACACCCACTTGACTCACTTCCAGACAGATATCAATACATAGGTTTTAAGATTCTTACTAGTCTCATATATTCTTGTGCGGGGAATAGGGGGTGTTGAGTCCAGTTCACTGAGCAAGGAGTAGGTCTTGTCTATTACATATTGGGTGTATGGAACGGTATCTGAGCTAATTTGAAAGCCTTGTTTTATGCATCACCCCACCTCACCTTTCCCGTTAAGCAGCCATAGTGTGTTTTCTAAACGTGTGACTCTGTTCTGTTTTGTAATTCAGTTCACGTGTAGCGGTTTTTACATTCCCTCTATAAGTGATAGCTTATGATAAGTGTCTTTTTCTGTGTGACTTATTTCACTTGGAATCGTCGTACCTAACTCCACTCATCTTGCTTCTACTAGCCTTATGACATTGATTTCATGTCTGAGTGATATTCAATTGTACATAAGGACCACAACTTCTTTATCCATTTTTCTCTTTCCTGGGATATTTAAGGTGTCATGAAGTGGAGGTTCTTGTCAACAGAGCAGCCCTAAACTTTCCGGTGCCTGTGTCTTGCTGATTTTTAGTTTTTCCAATTTATACGCCCATGAGTGGACGTGCCCTATGCTCCCTAAGCTGTTTTTTTTCGATGTTTCAGGACACAACGTACACTTCTCCAGAGTGGCTGTTGGCAATTTACATCCCGCCCATCAGTGTAGCAAGGCTGCCATTTCTCCATTGCCTGTCCTGCATTTCTGGTTTTGACACTTTTTGCAGCATGGCCCTTTTCACCGATGGGAAGCGAGACTTCTTTGTAGCGCTGATTTGCCTTTCCAGGTTGCTTGGTTGGCCAAAAAGGGCGTATGCGTTTTTTCCTGAATATATTCAGGAAAAAACGCATACGCCCTTTTTGGCCAAGGGCATCATTGTCGACGTTTTGCCGCTTTTCATGTGCTTTAAAGGCGATTCGTATCTACCTCCTGAAATCTGTTTCCTGCAATTCTGCCTTGCTTTCAAATCCTCTTTGTTGCCTTCCCTCAATATATCTGTGGATGACAGTTATCACTTATAACTCTGAGGTTTTTGAATTGCAGTTTCCCTGAGCTCCATTTTTCAACTGTCTTTTTTGGGAGCTGGCCGCAAAAGCGCGGGATTGCCTCAGGCCCTATTCTGCTTCTGGGCGGCAGGCTGAGCCTGTGGTTAATTCTTCTTCCTTTTGGGAAAATAGAGTGACCTGTACCTGTCCCAACACCTAGATCTAGTCTCTCATTGGTTGCCCCTCTTCCCGTTCATCCTCAGGACAAATTGCAACCTGTAGGGAACAGGAGGTTAAAGGTGCTGATTCTCCAAGTAGGGAGATTGCTAGTAAAGTAGCTGGAATGGCGAAACCGAGCACAAGGAGATGAGAAATGAGGTGCGTTTTGAAACCTTTCAAAATCACATGGTGTACCATCTTCTGGGTTTCTCATGCATGTTTTCGATGTAGGAAGATGCCCTTGAACCTGGAGATTTGGGACCCATGGGATGGGTACCACGCAGTATTACTTTAAAGGGTCTGCGTTTTCTCACCCAACCTCACCCAACCTCTCAGCCCCAAGAGTGTCCACCATTATGTCTCATCCAGCTGTGGGTCTAGATATGGTCAATCCAGGTTGCATCACAGCCTCTGAACGAATTTTGTAAGAATTTCTCTCTCTTTCACTGTCTTTGTTTTACGGGTTTTTAAAAGTAATTTATTTTTATAATGGGGTTTAGCTGCCTTTCATGGCTGTGTTTATGCGGCTTTACACCCACTTGACTCACTTCCAGACAGATATCAATACATAGGTTTTAAGATTCTTACTAGTCACATATATTCTTGTGCGGGGAATAGGGGGTGTTGAGTCCAGTTCACTGAGCAAGGAGTAGGTCTTGTCTATTACATATTGGGTGTATGGAACGGTATCTGAGCGAATTTGAAACCCTTGTTTTATGCATCACCCCACCTCACCTTTCCTGTTAAGCAGCTATAGTGTGTTTTCTAAACGTGTGACTCTGTTCTGTTTTGTAATTCAGTTCAAGTGTAGCGGTTTTTACATTCCCTGTATAAGTGATAGCTTATGATAAGTGTCTTTTTCTGTGTGACTTATTTCACTTAGAATCGTCGTACCTAACTCCACTCATCTTGCTTCTACTTGTCTTATGACATTGATTTCATGTCTGAGTGATATTACATTGTACATAAGGACCACAACTTCTTTATCCATTTTTCTCTTTCCTGGGATATTTAAGGTGTCATGAAGTGGAGGTTCTTGTCAACAGAGCAGCCCTAAACTTTCCGGTGCCTTTGTCTTGCTGATTTTTAGTTTTTCCAATTTATACGCCCATGAGTGGACGTGCCCTATGCTCCCTAAGCTGTTTTTTTTCGATGTTTCAGGACACAACGTACACTTCTCCAGTGTGGCTGTTGGCAATTTACATCCCGCCCATCAGTGTAGCAAGGCTGCCATTTCTCCATGGCCTGTCCTGCATTTCTGGTTTTGACACTTTTTGCAGCATGGCCCTTTTGACAGATGGGAAGCGAGACTTCTTTGTAGCGCTGACTTGCCTTTCCAGGTTGCTTGGTTGGCCAAAAAGGGCGTATGCGTTTTTTCCTGAATATATTCAGGAAAAAACGCATACGCCCTTTTTGGCCAAGGGCATCATTGTCGACGTTTTGCCGCTTTTCATGTGCTTTAAAGGCGATTCGTATCTACCTCCTGAAATCTGTTTCCTGCAATTCTGCCTTGCTTTCAAATCCTCTTCGTTGCCTTCCCTCAATATATCTGTGGATGAGAGTTATCATTTATAACTCTGCGGGTTTGTGAATTGCATTTTCCCTGAGCTCCATTTTTCAACTGTCTTTTTTGGGAGCTGGCCGCAAAAGCGCGGGATTCCCTCAGGCCCTATTCTGCTTCTGGGCGGAAGGCTGAGCCTGTGGTTAATTCTTCTTCCTGTTGGGAAAATAGAGTGACCTGTGCCTGTCCCAACACCTAGATCTAGTCTCTCATTGGTTGCCCCTCTTCCCGTTCATCCTCAGGACAAATTGCAACCTGTAGGGAACAGGAGGTTAAAGGTGCTGATTCTCCAAGTAGGGAGATTGCTAGTAAAGTAGCTGGAATGGCGAAACCGAGCACAAGGAGATGAGAAATGAGGTGCGTTTTAGAAACCTTTCAAAATCACACGGTGTACCATCTTCTGGGTTTCTCATGCATGTTTTCGATGTAGGAAGATGCCCTTGAACCTGGAGATTTGGGACCCATGGGATGGGTACCACGCAGTATTACTTTAAAGGGTCTGCGTTTGCTCACCCAACCTCACCCAACCTCTCAGCCCCAAGAGTGTCCACCCTTATGTCTCATCCAGGTGTGGGTCTAGATATGGTCAATCCAGGTTGCATCACAGCCTCTGAACGAATTTTGTAAGAATTTCTCTCTCTTTCACTGTCTTTGTTTTACGGGTTTTTAAAAGTAATTTATTTTTATAATGGGGTTTAGCTGCTTTTCACGGCTGTGTTTATGTGGCTTTACACCCACTTGACTCACTTCCAGACAGATATCAATACATAGGTTTTAAGATTCTTACTAGTCACATATATTCTTGTGCGGTGAATAGGGGGTGTTGAGTCCAGTTCACTGAGCAAGGAGTAGGTCTTGTCTATTACATATTGGGTGTATGGAACGGTATCTGAGCGAATTTGAAACCCTTGTTTTATGCATCACCCCACTTCACCTTTCCTGGTAAGCAGATATAGTGCGTTTTCTAAACGTGTGACTCTGCTCTGTTTTGTAATTCAGTTCAAGTGTATCGGTTTTTACATTCCCTCTATAAGTGATAGCTTATGATAAGTGTCTTTTTCTGTGTGACTTATTTCACTTAGAATCGTCGTACCTAACTCCACTCATCTTGCTTCTACTAGCCTTATGACATTGTTTTCATGTCTGAGTGATATTACATTGTACATAAGGACCACAACTTCTTTATCCATTTTTCTCTTTCCTGGGATATTTAAGGTGTCATGAAGTGGAGGTTCTTGTCAACAGAGCAGCCCTAAACTTTCCGGTGCCTGTGTCTTGCTGATTTTTAGTTTTTCCAATTTATACGCCCATGAGTGGACGTGCCCTATGCTCCCTAAGCTGTTTTTTTTCGATGTTTCAGGACACAACGTACACTTCTCCAGAGTGGCTGTTGGCAATTTACATCCCGCCTATCAGTGTAGCAAGGCTGCCATTTCTCCATGGCCTGTCCTGCATTTCTGGTTTTGACACTTTTTGCAGCATGGCCCTTTTGACCGATGGGAAGCGAGACTTCTTTGTAGCGCTGATTTGCCTTTCCAGGTTGCTTGGTTGGCCAAAAAGGGCGTATGCGTTTTTTCCTGAATATATTCAGGAAAAAACGCATACGACCTTTTTGGCCAAGGGCATCATTGTCGACGTTTTGCCGCTTTTCATGTGCTTTAAAGGCGATTCGTATCTACCTCCTGAAATCTGTTTCCTGCAATTCTGCCTTGCTTTCAAATCCTCTTCGTTGCCTTCCCTCAATATATCTGTGGATGAGAGTTATCATTTATAACTCTGCGGGTTTGTGAATTGCAGTTTCCCTGAGCTCCATTTTTCAACTGTCTTTTTTGGGAGCTGGCCGCAAAAGTGCGGGATTGCCTCAGGCCCTATTCTGCTTCTGGGCGGCAGGCTGAGCCTGTGGTTAATTCTTCTTCCTGGTGGGAAAATAGAGTGCCCTCTGCCTGTCCCAACACCTAGATCTAGTCTCTCATTGGTTGCCCCTCTTCCCGTTCATTCTCAGGACAAATTGCAACCTGTAGGGAACAGGAGGTTAAAGGTGCTGATTCTCCAAGTAGGGAGATTGCTAGTAAAGTAGCTGGAAAGGCGAACCCGAGCACAAGGAGATGAGAAATGAGGTGCGTTTTAGAAACCTTTCAAAATCACACGGTGTACCATCTTATGGGTTTCTCATGCATGTTTTCGATGTAGGAAGATGCCCTTGAACCTGGAGATTTGGGACCCATGGGATGGGTACCACGCAGTATTACTTTAAAGGGTCTGCGTTTGCTCACCCAACCTCACCCAACCTCTCAGCCCCAAGAGTGTCCACCCTTATGTCTCATCCAGCTGTGGGTCTAGATATGGTCAATCCAGGTTGCATCACAGCCTCTGAACGAATTTTGTAAGAATTTCTCTCTCTTTCACTGTCTTTGTTTTATGGGTTTTGAAAGTAATTTATTTTTATAATGGGGTTTAGCTGCTTTTCACGGCTGTGTTTATGCGGCTTTACACACACTTGACTCACTTCCAGACAGACATCAATACACAGGTTTTAAGATTCTTACTAGTCACATATATTCTTGTGCGGGGAATAGGGGGTGTTGAGTCCAGTTCACTGAGCAAGGAGTAGGTCTTGTCTATTACATATTGGGTGTATGGAACGGTATGTGAGCGAATTTGAAACCCTTGTTTTATGCATCACCCCACCTCACCTTTCCTGTTAAGCAGCTATAGTGTGTTTTCTAAACGTGTGACTCTGTTCTGTTTTGTAATTCAGTTCAAGTGTAGCGGTTTTTACATTCCCTCTATAAGTGATAGCTTATGATAAGTGTCTTTTTCTGTGTGACTTATTTCACTTAGAATCGTCGTACCTAACTCCACTCATCTTGCTTCTACTAGCCTTATAACATTGATTTCATGTCTGAGTGATATTCCATTGTACATAAGGACCACAACTTCTTTATCCATTTTTCTCTTTCCTGGGATATTTAAGGTGTCATGAAGTGGAGGTTCTTGTCAACAGAGCAGCCCTAAACTTTCCGGTGCCTGTGTCTTGCTGATTTTTAGTTTTTCCAATTTATACGCCCATGAGTGGACGTGCCCTATGCTCCCTAAGCTGTTTTTTTTCGATGTTTCAGGACACAACGTACACTTCTCCAGAGTGGCTGTTGGCAATTTACATCCCGCCCATCAGTGTAGCAAGGCTGCCATTTCTCCATGGCCTGTCCTGCATTTCTGGTTTTGACACTTTTTGCAGCATCGCCCTTTTGACCGATGGGAAGCGAGACTTCTTTGTAGCGCTGATTTGCCTTTCCAGGTTGCTTGGTTGGCCAAAAAGGGCGTATGCGTTTTTTCCTGAATATATTCAGGAAAAAACGCATACGCCCTTTTTGGCCAAGGGCATCATTGTCGACGTTTTGCCGCTTTTCATGTGCTTTAAAGGCGATTCGTATCTACCTCCTGAAATCTGTTTCCTGCAATTCTGCCTTGCTTTCAAATCCTCTTCGTTTCCTTCCCTCAATATATCTGTGGATGACAGTTATCATTTATAAATCTGCGGGTTTGTGAATTGCTGTTTCCCTGAGCTCCATTTTTCAACTGTCTTTTTTGGGAGCTGGCCACAAAAGCGCGGGATTGCCTCAGGCCCTATTCTGGTTCCGGGCGGCAGGCTGAGCCTGTGGTTAATTCTTCTTCCTGTTGGGAAAATAGAGTGACCTGTGCCTGTCCCAACACCTAGATCTAGTCTCTCATTGGTTGCCCCTCTTCCCGTTCATCCTCAGGACAAATTGCAACCTGTAGGGAACAGGAGGTTAAAGGTGCTGATTCTCCAAGTAGGGAGATTGCTAGTAAAGTAGCTGGAATGGCGAAACCGAGCACAAGGAGATGAGAAATGAGGTGCGTTTTAGAAACCTTTCAAAATCACACGGTGTACCATCTTCTGGGTTTCTCATGCAGGTTTTCGATGTAGGAAGATTCCCTTGAAACTGGAGATTTGGGACCCATGGGATGGGTACCACGCAGTATTACTTTAAAGGTTCTGCGTTTGCTCACCCAACCTCACCCAACCTCTCAGCCCCAAGAGTGTCCACCCTTATGTCTCATCCAGCTGTGGGTCTAGATATGGTCAATCCAGGTTGCATCACAGCCTCTGAACGAATTTTGTAAGAATTTCTCTCTCTTTCACTATCTTTTTTTACGGGTTTTTAAAAGTAATTCATTTTTATAATGGGGTTTAGCTGCTTTTCATGGCTGTGTTTATGCGGCTTTACACCCACTTGACTCACTTCCAGACAGATATCAATACATAGGTTTTAAGATTCTTACTAGTCTCATATATTCTTGTGCGGGGAATAGGGGGTGTTGAGTCCAGTTCACTGAGCAAGGAGTAGGTCTTGTCTATTACATATTGGGTGTATGGAACGGTATCTGAGCTAATTTGAAAGCCTTGTTTTATGCATCACCCCACCTCACCTTTCCCGTTAAGCAGCCATAGTGTGTTTTCTAAACGTGTGACTCTGTTCTGTTTTGTAATTCAGTTCACGTGTAGCGGTTTTTACATTCCCTCTATAAGTGATAGCTTATGATAAGTGTCTTTTTCTGTGTGACTTATTTCACTTGGAATCGTCGTACCTAACTCCACTCATCTTGCTTCTACTAGCCTTATGACATTGATTTCATGTCTGAGTGATATTCAATTGTACATAAGGACCACAACTTCTTTATCCATTTTTCTCTTTCCTGGGATATTTAAGGTGTCATGAAGTGGAGGTTCTTGTCAACAGAGCAGCCCTAAACTTTCCGGTGCCTGTGTCTTGCTGATTTTTAGTTTTTCCAATTTATACGCCCATGAGTGGACGTGCCCTATGCTCCCTAAGCTGTTTTTTTTCGATGTTTCAGGACACAACGTACACTTCTCCAGAGTGGCTGTTGGCAATTTACATCCCGCCCATCAGTGTAGCAAGGCTGCCATTTCTCCATTGCCTGTCCTGCATTTCTGGTTTTGACACTTTTTGCAGCATGGCCCTTTTCACCGATGGGAAGCGAGACTTCTTTGTAGCGCTGATTTGCCTTTCCAGGTTGCTTGGTTGGCCAAAAAGGGCGTATGCGTTTTTTCCTGAATATATTCAGGAAAAAACGCATACGCACTTTTTGGCCAAGGGCATCATTGTCGACGTTTTGCCGCTTTTCATGTGCTTTAAAGGCGATTCGTATCTACCTCCTGAAATCTGTTTCCTGCAATTCTGCCTTGCTTTCAAATCCTCTTTGTTGCCTTCCCTCAATATATCTGTGGATGACAGTTATCACTTATAACTCTGAGGTTTTTGAATTGCAGTTTCCCTGAGCTCCATTTTTCAACTGTCTTTTTTGGGAGCTGGCCGCAAAAGCGCGGGATTGCCTCAGGCCCTATTCTGCTTCTGGGCGGCAGGCTGAGCCTGTGGTTAATTCTTCTTCCTTTTGGGAAAATAGAGTGACCTGTACCTGTCCCAACACCTAGATCTAGTCTCTCATTGGTTGCCCCTCTTCCCGTTCATCCTCAGGACAAATTGCAACCTGTAGGGAACAGGAGGTTAAAGGTGCTGATTCTCCAAGTAGGGAGATTGCTAGTAAAGTAGCTGGAATGGCGAAACCGAGCACAAGGAGATGAGAAATGAGGTGCGTTTTGAAACCTTTCAAAATCACATGGTGTACCATCTTCTGGGTTTCTCATGCATGTTTTCGATGTAGGAAGATGCCCTTGAACCTGGAGATTTGGGACCCATGGGATGGGTACCACGCAGTATTACTTTAAAGGGTCTGCGTTTTCTCACCCAACCTCACCCAACCTCTCAGCCCCAAGAGTGTCCACCATTATGTCTCATCCAGCTGTGGGTCTAGATATGGTCAATCCAGGTTGCATCACAGCCTCTGAACGAATTTTGTAAGAATTTCTCTCTCTTTCACTGTCTTTGTTTTACGGGTTTTTAAAAGTAATTTATTTTTATAATGGGGTTTAGCTGCCTTTCATGGCTGTGTTTATGCGGCTTTACACCCACTTGACTCACTTCCAGACAGATATCAATACATAGGTTTTAAGATTCTTACTAGTCACATATATTCTTGTGCGGGGAATAGGGGGTGTTGAGTCCAGTTCACTGAGCAAGGAGTAGGTCTTGTCTATTACATATTGGGTGTATGGAACGGTATCTGAGCGAATTTGAAACCCTTGTTTTATGCATCACCCCACCTCACCTTTCCTGTTAAGCAGCTATAGTGTGTTTTCTAAACGTGTGACTCTGTTCTGTTTTGTAATTCAGTTCAAGTGTAGCGGTTTTTACATTCCCTGTATAAGTGATAGCTTATGATAAGTGTCTTTTTCTGTGTGACTTATTTCACTTAGAATCGTCGTACCTAACTCCACTCATCTTGCTTCTACTAGCCTTATGACATTGATTTCATGTCTGAGTGATATTACATTGTACATAAGGACCACAACTTCTTTATCCATTTTTCTCTTTCCTGGGATATTTAAGGTGTCATGAAGTGGAGGTTCTTGTCAACAGAGCAGCCCTAAACTTTCCGGTGCCTTTGTCTTGCTGATTTTTAGTTTTTCCAATTTATACGCCCATGAGTGGACGTGCCCTATGCTCCCTAAGCTGTTTTTTTTCGATGTTTCAGGACACAACGTACACTTCTCCAGTGTGGCTGTTGGCAATTTACATCCCGCCCATCAGTGTAGCAAGGCTGCCATTTCTCCATGGCCTGTCCTGCATTTCTGGTTTTGACACTTTTTGCAGCATGGCCCTTTTGACAGATGGGAAGCGAGACTTCTTTGTAGCGCTGACTTGCCTTTCCAGGTTGCTTGGTTGGCCAAAAAGGGCGTATGCGTTTTTTCCTGAATATATTCAGGAAAAAACGCATACGCCCTTTTTGGCCAAGGGCATCATTGTCGACGTTTTGCCGCTTTTCATGTGCTTTAAAGGCGATTCGTATCTACCTCCTGAAATCTGTTTCCTGCAATTCTGCCTTGCTTTCAAATCCTCTTCGTTGCCTTCCCTCAATATATCTGTGGATGAGAGTTATCATTTATAACTCTGCGGGTTTGTGAATTGCATTTTCCCTGAGCTCCATTTTTCAACTGTCTTTTTTGGGAGCTGGCCGCAAAAGCGCGGGATTCCCTCAGGCCCTATTCTGCTTCTGGGCGGAAGGCTGAGCCTGTGGTTAATTCTTCTTCCTGTTGGGAAAATAGAGTGACCTGTGCCTGTCCCAACACCTAGATCTAGTCTCTCATTGGTTGCCCCTCTTCCCGTTCATCCTCAGGACAAATTGCAACCTGTAGGGAACAGGAGGTTAAAGGTGCTGATTCTCCAAGTAGGGAGATTGCTAGTAAAGTAGCTGGAATGGCGAAACCGAGCACAAGGAGATGAGAAATGAGGTGCGTTTTAGAAACCTTTCAAAATCACACGGTGTACCATCTTCTGGGTTTCTCATGCATGTTTTCGATGTAGGAAGATGCCCTTGAACCTGGAGATTTGGGACCCATGGGATGGGTACCACGCAGTATTACTTTAAAGGGTCTGCGTTTGCTCACCCAACCTCACCCAACCTCTCAGCCCCAAGAGTGTCCACCCTTATGTCTCATCCAGGTGTGGGTCTAGATATGGTCAATCCAGGTTGCATCACAGCCTCTGAACGAATTTTGTAAGAATTTCTCTCTCTTTCACTGTCTTTGTTTTACGGGTTTTTAAAAGTAATTTATTTTTATAATGGGGTTTAGCTGCTTTTCACGGCTGTGTTTATGTGGCTTTACACCCACTTGACTCACTTCCAGACAGATATCAATACATAGGTTTTAAGATTCTTACTAGTCACATATATTCTTGTGCGGTGAATAGGGGGTGTTGAGTCCAGTTCACTGAGCAAGGAGTAGGTCTTGTCTATTACATATTGGGTGTATGGAACGGTATCTGAGCGAATTTGAAACCCTTGTTTTATGCATCACCCCACTTCACCTTTCCTGGTAAGCAGATATAGTGCGTTTTCTAAACGTGTGACTCTGCTCTGTTTTGTAATTCAGTTCAAGTGTATCGGTTTTTACATTCCCTCTATAAGTGATAGCTTATGATAAGTGTCTTTTTCTGTGTGACTTATTTCACTTAGAATCGTCGTACCTAACTCCACTCATCTTGCTTCTACTAGCCTTATGACATTGTTTTCATGTCTGAGTGATATTACATTGTACATAAGGACCACAACTTCTTTATCCATTTTTCTCTTTCCTGGGATATTTAAGGTGTCATGAAGTGGAGGTTCTTGTCAACAGAGCAGCCCTAAACTTTCCGGTGCCTGTGTCTTGCTGATTTTTAGTTTTTCCAATTTATACGCCCATGAGTGGACGTGCCCTATGCTCCCTAAGCTGTTTTTTTTCGATGTTTCAGGACACAACGTACACTTCTCCAGAGTGGCTGTTGGCAATTTACATCCCGCCTATCAGTGTAGCAAGGCTGCCATTTCTCCATGGCCTGTCCTGCATTTCTGGTTTTGACACTTTTTGCAGCATGGCCCTTTTGACCGATGGGAAGCGAGACTTCTTTGTAGCGCTGATTTGCCTTTCCAGGTTGCTTGGTTGGCCAAAAAGGGCGTATGCGTTTTTTCCTGAATATATTCAGGAAAAAACGCATACGACCTTTTTGGCCAAGGGCATCATTGTCGACGTTTTGCCGCTTTTCATGTGCTTTAAAGGCGATTCGTATCTACCTCCTGAAATCTGTTTCCTGCAATTCTGCCTTGCTTTCAAATCCTCTTCGTTGCCTTCCCTCAATATATCTGTGGATGAGAGTTATCATTTATAACTCTGCGGGTTTGTGAATTGCAGTTTCCCTGAGCTCCATTTTTCAACTGTCTTTTTTGGGAGCTGGCCGCAAAAGTGCGGGATTGCCTCAGGCCCTATTCTGCTTCTGGGCGGCAGGCTGAGCCTGTGGTTAATTCTTCTTCCTGTTGGGAAAATAGAGTGACCTGTGCCTGTCCCAACACCTAGATCTAGTCTCTCATTGGTTGCCCCTCTTCCCGTTCATCCTCAGGACAAATTGCAACCTGTAGGGAACAGGAGGTTAAAGGTGCTGATTCTCCAAGTAGGGAGATTGCTAGTAAAGTAGCTGGAATGGCGAAACCGAGCACAAGGAGATGAGAAATGAGGTGTGTTTTAGAAACCTTTCAAAATCACACGGTGTACCATCTTCTGGGTTTCTCATGCATGTTTTCGATGTAGGAAGATGCCCTTGAACTGGAGATTTGGGACCCATGGGATGGGTACCACGCTGTATTACTTTAAAGGGTCTGTGTTTGCTCACCCAACCTCACCCAACCTCTCAGCCCCAAGAGTGTCCACCCTTATATCTCATCCAGCTGTGGGTCTAGATATGGTCAATCCAGGTTGCATCACAGCCTCTGAACGAATTTTGTAAGAATTTCTCTCTCTTTCACTGTCTTTGTTTTACGGGTTTTTAAAAGTAATTTATTTTTATAATGGGGTTTAGCTGCTTTTCATGGCTGTGTTTATGCGGCTTTACACCCACTTGACTCACTTCCAGACAGATATCAATACATAGGTTTTAAGATTCTTACTAGTCACATATATTCTTGTGCGGTGAATAGGGGGTGTTGAGTCCAGTTCACTGAGCAAGGAGTAGGTCTTGTCTATTACATATTGAGTGTATGGAACGGTATCTGAGCGAATTTGAAACCCTTGTTTTATGCATCACCGCACCTCACCTTTCCCGTTAAGCAGCCATAGTGTGTTTTCTAAACGTGTGACTCTGTTCTGTTTTGTAATTCAGTTCAAGTGTAGCGGTTTTTACATTCCCTCTATAAGTGATAGCTTATGATAAGTGTCTTTTTCTGTGTGACTTATTTCACTTAGAATCGTCGTACCTAACTCCACTCATCTTGCTTCTACTAGCCTTATGACATTGATTTCATGTCTGAGTGATATTCCATTGTACATAAGGACCACAACTTCTTTATCCATTTTTCTCTTTCCTGGGATATTTAAGGTGTCATGAAGTGGAGGTTCTTGTCAACAGAGCAGCCCTAAACTTTCCGGTGCCTGTGTCTTGCTGATTTTTAGTTTTTCCAATTTATACGCCCATGAGTGGACGTGCCCTATGCTCCCTAAGCTGTTTTTTTTCGATGTTTCAGGACACAACGTACACTTCTCCAGAGTGGCTGTTGGCAATTTACATCCCGCCCATCAGTGTAGCAAGGCTGCCATTTCTCCATGGCCTGTCCTGCATTTCTGGTTTTGACACTTTTTGCAGCATGGCCCTTTTGACCGATGGGAAGCGAGACTTCTCTGTAGCGCTGATTTGCCTTTCCAGGTTGCTTGGTTGGCCAAAAAGGGCGTATGCATTTTTTCCTGAATATATTCAGGAAAAAACGCATACGCCCTTTTTGGCCAAGGGCATCATTGTCGACGTTTTGCCGCTTTTCATGTGCTTTAAAGGCGATTCGTATCTACCACCTGAAATCTGTTTCCTGCAATTCTGCCTTGCTTTCAAATCCTCTTCGTTGCCTTCCCTCAATATATCTGTGGATGAGAGTTATCATTTATAACTCTGCGGGTTTGTGAATTGCATTTTCCCTGAGCTCCATTTTTCAACTGTCTTTTTTGGGAGCTGGCCGCAAAAGCGCAGGATTGCCTCAGGCACTATTCTGCTTCTGGGCGGCAGGCTGAGCCTGTGGTTAATTCTTCTTCCTGTTGGGAAAATAGAGTGACCTGTGCCTGTCCCAACACCTAGATCTAGTCTCTCATTGGTTGCCCCTCTTCCCGTTCATCCTCAGGACAAATTGCAACCTGTAGGGAACAGGAGGTTAAAGGTGCTGATTCTCCAAGTAGGGAGATTGCTAGTAAAGTAGCTGGAATGGCGAAACCGAGCACAAGGAGATGAGAAATGAGGTGCGTTTTAGAAACCTTTCAAAATCACACGGTGTACCATCTTCTGGGTTTCTCATGCATGTTTTCGATGTAGGAAGATGCCCTTGAACCTGGAGATTTGGGACCCATGGGATGGGTACCACGCAGTATTACTTTAAAGGGTCTGCGTTTGCTCACCCAACCTCACCCAACCTCTCAGCCCCAAGAGTGTCCACCCTTATGTCTCATCCAGCTGTGGGTCTAGATATGGTCAATCCAGGTTGCATCACAGCCTCTGAACGAATTTTGTAAGAATTTCTCTCTCTTTCACTGTCTTTGTTTTACGGGTTTTTAAAAGTAATTTATTTTTATAATGGGGTTTAGCTGCTTTTCATGGCTGTGTTTATGCGGCTTTACACCCACTTGACTCACTTCCAGACAGATATCAATACATAGGTTTTAAGATTCTTACTAGTCACATATATTCTTGTGCGGTGAATAGGGGGTGTTGAGTCCAGTTCACTGAGCAAGGAGTAGGTCTTGTCTATTACATATTGGGTGTATGGAACGGTATCTGAGCGAATTTGAAACCCTTGTTTTATGCATCACCCCACTTCACCTTTCCTGTTAAGCAGATTTAGTGCGTTTTCTAAACGTGTGACTCTGCTCTGTTTTGTAATTCAGTTCAAGTGTAGCGGTTTTTACATTCCCTCTATAAGTGATAGCTTATGATAAGTGTCTTTTTCTGTGTGACTTATTTCACTTAGAATCGTCGTACCTAACTCCACTCATCTTGCTTCTACTAGCCTTATGACATTGATTTCATGTCTGAGTGATATTACATTGTACATAAGGACCACAACTTCTTTATCCATTTTTCTCTTTCCTGGGATATTTAAGGTGTCATGAAGTGGAGGTTCTTGTCAACAGAGCAGCCCTAAACTTTCCGGTGCCTGTGTCTTGCTGATTTTTAGTTTTTCCAATTTATACGCCCATGAGTGGACGTGCCCTATGCTCCCTAAGCTGTTTTTTTTCGATGTTTCAGGACACAACGTACACTTCTCCAGAGTGGCTGTTGGCAATTTACATCCCGCCTATCAGTGTAGCAAGGCTGCCATTTCTCCATGGCCTGTCCTGCATTTCAGGTTTTGACACTTTTTGCAGCATGGCCCTTTTGACCGATGGGAAGCGAGACTTCTTTGTAGCGCTGATTTGCCTTTCCAGGTTGCTTGGTTGGCCAAAAAGGGCGTATGCGTTTTTTCCTGAATATATTCAGGAAAAAACGCATACGACCTTTTTGGCCAAGGGCATCATTGTCGACGTTTTGCCGCTTTTCATGTGCTTTAAAGGCGATTCGTATCTACCTCCTGAAATCTGTTTCCTGCAATTCTGCCTTGCTTTCAAATCCTCTTCGTTGCCTTCCCTCAATATATCTGTGGATGAGAGTTATCATTTATAACTCTGCGGGTTTGTGAATTGCAGTTTCCCTGAGCTCCATTTTTCAACTGTCTTTTTTGGGAGCTGGCCGCAAAAGTGCGGGATTGCCTCAGGCCCTATTCTGCTTCTGGGCGGCAGGCTGAGCCTGTGGTTAATTCTTCTTCCTGTTGGGAAAATAGAGTGACCTGTGCCTGTCCCAACACCTAGATCTAGTCTCTCATTGGTTGCCCCTCTTCCCGTTCATCCTCAGGACAAATTGCAACCTGTAGGGAACAGGAGGTTAAAGGTGCTGATTCTCCAAGTAGGGAGATTGCTAGTAAAGTAGCTGGAATGGCGAAACCGAGCACAAGGAGATGAGAATGAGGTGTGTTTTAGAAACCTTTCAAAATCACACGGTGTACCATCTTCTGGGTTTCTCATGCATGTTTTCGATGTAGGAAGATGCCCTTGAACTGGAGATTTGGGACCCATGGGATGGGTACCACGCTGTATTACTTTAAAGGGTCTGTGTTTGCTCACCCAACCTCACCCAACCTCTCAGCCCCAAGAGTGTCCACCCTTATATCTCATCCAGCTGTGGGTCTAGATATGGTCAATCCAGGTTGCATCACAGCCTCTGAACGAATTTTGTAAGAATTTCTCTCTCTTTCACTGTCTTTGTTTTACGGGTTTTTAAAAGTAATTTATTTTTATAATGGGGTTTAGCTGCTTTTCATGGCTGTGTTTATGCGGCTTTACACCCACTTGACTCACTTCCAGACAGATATCAATACATAGGTTTTAAGATTCTTACTAGTCACATATATTCTTGTGCGGTGAATAGGGGGTGTTGAGTCCAGTTCACTGAGCAAGGAGTAGGTCTTGTCTATTACATATTGAGTGTATGGAACGGTATCTGAGCGAATTTGAAACCCTTGTTTTATGCATCACCGCACCTCACCTTTCCCGTTAAGCAGCCATAGTGTGTTTTCTAAACGTGTGACTCTGTTCTGTTTTGTAATTCAGTTCAAGTGTAGCGGTTTTTACATTCCCTCTATAAGTGATAGCTTATGATAAGTGTCTTTTTCTGTGTGACTTATTTCACTTAGAATCGTCGTACCTAACTCCACTCATCTTGCTTCTACTAGCCTTATGACATTGATTTCATGTCTGAGTGATATTCCATTGTACATAAGGACCACAACTTCTTTATCCATTTTTCTCTTTCCTGGGATATTTAAGGTGTCATGAAGTGGAGGTTCTTGTCAACAGAGCAGCCCTAAACTTTCCGGTGCCTGTGTCTTGCTGATTTTTAGTTTTTCCAATTTATACGCCCATGAGTGGACGTGCCCTATGCTCCCTAAGCTGTTTTTTTTCCATGTTTCAGGACACAACGTACACTTCTCCAGAGTGGCTGTTGGCAATTTACATCCCGCCCATCAGTGTAGCAAGGCTGCCATTTCTCCATGGCCTGTCCTGCATTTCTGGTTTTGACACTTTTTGCAGCATGGCCCTTTTGACCGATGGGAAGCGAGACTTCTCTGTAGCGCTGATTTGCCTTTCCAGGTTGCTTGGTTGGCCAAAAAGGGCGTATGCATTTTTTCCTGAATATATTCAGGAAAAAACGCATACGCCCTTTTTGGCCAAGGGCATCATTGTCGACGTTTTGCCGCTTTTCATGTGCTTTAAAGGCGATTCGTATCTACCTCCTGAAATCTGTTTCCTGCAATTCTGCCTTGCTTTCAAATCCTCTTCGTTGCCTTCCCTCAATATATCTGTGGATGAGAGTTATCATTTATAACTCTGCGGGTTTGTGAATTGCATTTTCCCTGAGCTCCATTTTTCAACTGTCTTTTTTGGGAGCTGGCCGCAAAAGCGCAGGATTGCCTCAGGCACTATTCTGCTTCTGGGCGGCAGGCTGAGCCTGTGGTTAATTCTTCTTCCTGTTGGGAAAATAGAGTGACCTGTGCCTGTCCCAACACCTAGATCTAGTCTCTCATTGGTTGCCCCTCTTCCCGTTCATCCTCAGGACAAATTGCAACCTGTAGGGAACAGGAGGTTAAAGGTGCTGATTCTCCAAGTAGGGAGATTGCTAGTAAAGTAGCTGGAATGGCGAAACCGAGCACAAGGAGATGAGAAATGAGGTGCGTTTTAGAAACCTTTCAAAATCACACGGTGTACCATCTTCTGGGTTTCTCATGCATGTTTTCGATGTAGGAAGATGCCCTTGAACCTGGAGATTTGGGACCCATGGGATGGGTACCACGCAGTATTACTTTAAAGGGTCTGCGTTTGCTCACCCAACCTCACCCAACCTCTCAGCCCCAAGAGTGTCCACCCTTATGTCTCATCCAGCTGTGGGTCTAGATATGGTCAATCCAGGTTGCATCACAGCCTCTGAACGAATTTTGTAAGAATTTCTCTCTCTTTCACTGTCTTTGTTTTACGGGTTTTTAAAAGTAATTTATTTTTATAATGGGGTTTAGCTGCTTTTCATGGCTGTGTTTATGCGGCTTTACACCCACTTGACTCACTTCCAGACAGATATCAATACATAGGTTTTAAGATTCTTACTAGTCACATATATTCTTGTGCGGTGAATAGGGGGTGTTGAGTCCAGTTCACTGAGCAAGGAGTAGGTCTTGTCTATTACATATTGGGTGTATGGAACGGTATCTGAGCGAATTTGAAACCCTTGTTTTATGCATCAACCCACTTCACCTTTCCTGTTAAGCAGATTTAGTGCGTTTTCTAAACGTGTGACTCTGCTCTGTTTTGTAATTCAGTTCAAGTGTAGCGGTTTTTACATTCCCTCTATAAGTGATAGCTTATGATAAGTGTCTTTTTCTGTGTGACTTATTTCACTTAGAATCGTCGTTCCTAACTCCACTCATCTTGCTTCTACTAGCCTTATAACATTGATTTCATGTCTGAGTGATATTCCATTGTACATAAGGACCACAACTTCTTTATCCATTTTTCTCTTTCCTGGGATATTTAAGGTGTCATGAAGTGGAGGTTCTTGTCAACAGAGCAGCCCTAAACTTTCCGGTGCCTGTGTCTTGCTGATTTTTAGTTTTTCCAATTTATACGCCCATGAGTGGACGTGCCCTATGCTCCCTAAGCTGTTTTTTTTCCATATTTCAGGACACAACGTACACTTCTCCAGAGTGGCTGTTGTCAATTTACATCCCGCCCATCAGTGTAGCAAGGCTGCCATTTCTCCATGGCCTGTCCTGCATTTCTGGTTTTGACACTTTTTGCAGCATGGCCCTTTTGACCGATGGGAAGCGAGACTTCTTTGTAGCGCTGATTTGCCTTTCCAGGTTGCTTGGTTGGCCAAAAAGGGCGTATGCGTTTTTTCCTGAATATATTCAGGAAAAAACGCATACGCCCTTTTTGGCCAAGGGTATCATTGTCGACGTTTTGCCGCTTTTCATGTGCTTTAAAGGCGATTCGTATCTACCTCCTGAAATCTGTTTCCTGCAATTCTGCCTTGCTTTCAAATCCTCTTCGTTGCCTTCCCTCAATATATCTGTGGATGAGAGTTATCATTTATAACTCTGCGGGTTTGTGAATTGCAGTTTCCCTGAGCTCCATTTTTCAACTGTCTTTTTTGGGAGCTGGCCGCAAAAGCGCGGGATTGCCTCAGGCCCTATTCTGCTTCTGGGCGGCAGGCTGAGCCTGTGGTTAATTCTTCTTCCTGGTGGGAAAATAGAGTGACCTCTGCCTGTCCCAACACCTAGATCTAGTCTCTCATTGGTTGCCCCTCTACCCGTTCATCCTCAGGACAAATTGCAACCTGTAGGGAACAGGAGGTTAAAGGTGCTGATTCTCCAAGTAGGGAGATTGCTAGTAAAGTAGCTGGAAAGGCGAACCCGAGCACAAGGAGATGAGAAATGAGGTGCGTTTTAGAAACCTTTCAAAATCACACGGTGTACCATCTTCTGGGTTTCTCATGCATGTTTTCGATGTAGGAAGATGCCCTTCAACCTGGAGATTTGGGACCCATGGGATGGGTACCATGCAGTTTTACTTTAAAGGGTCTGCGTTTGCTCACCCAACCTCACCCAACCTCTCAGCCCCAAGAGTGTCCACCCTTATGTCTCATCCAGCTGTGGGTCTAGATATGGTCAATCCAGGTTGCATCACAGCCTCTGAACGAATTTTGTAAGAATTTCTCTCTCTTTCACTGTCTTTGTTTTACGGGTTTTTAAAAGTAATTTATTTTTATAATGGGGTTTAGCTGCTTTTCACGGCTGTGTTTATGCGGTTTACACCTTCTTGACTCACTTCCAGAGAGATATCATTACATAGGTTTTAAGATTCTTACTAGTCAGATATATTCTTGTGCGGTGAATAGGGGGTGTTGAGTTCAGTTCACTGAGCAAGGAGTAGGTCTTGTCTATTACATATTGGGTGTATGGAACGGTATCTGAGCTAATTTGAAACCCTTGTTTTATGCATCACCCCACGTCACCTTTCCCGTTAAGCAGCCATAGTGTGTTTTCTAAACGTGTGACTCTGTTCTCTTTTGTAATTCATTTCAAGTGTAGCGGTTTTTACATTCCCTCTATAAGTGATAGCTTATGATAAGTGTCTTTTTCTGTGTGACTTATTTCACTTAGAATCGTCGTTCCTAACTCCACTCATCTTGCTTCTACTAGCCTTATAACATTGATTTCATGTCTGAGTGATATTCCATTGTACATAAGGACCACAACTTC